>NC_080064.1:194958788-195202940 GCF_949987535.1 Balaenoptera acutorostrata | reverse complement strand
CAATGATTTGTGTTTAATATGACCAAAAATAAAAGAAATAGCAATGGCAGTGATTATTTCTCATTTCTTCATGCAGCAATATTTCAGACTTGTGGTTTGTTCTCTCTGCTCTTTATTATAGAGATAGGTATATAGATGGATAGAGATGTTTTATTTTATACAGCCAAAGTAGTCAGTCTGCTTATCTTTTTTCCCAATATTCTTACATTTTGCCTAACAGATTTGTACTTGTTTAAATTTGCATTTCCTTCTAACTCTATTTTAGTCCTTTCCTAACTTATTCCTCTTGTATTTTCTAGCATATTGCAATTCTTTCTTAAATTTTAAAACCTCAGTTTTAAAAAATCTCAATAAAGTTCTTTCTCTTTGCCTTATTCTATGCTATTCTACCCTATTCTGTCCACAAGAGCTATCTAATCAAACTCATTTCATCATATTTCAGCTTCTAGATTCCAAAGTACTTGGTCTCAGCAGTAATGTCCGTGAAACCAGTCAGCAACAGCAAATTCACAATCGCTTTCCAAAATACACACAGGCCCCAAGAATGCACGTCTGAAAATACATAGCACAAAAATTATTATTTGTGCACATGAATAAGATGAACCTTGAATACAATCAGTGATCATAACTTCCCTGTGTGTGTGTGTGAGCCATTTTAATTTGACAAGAAATTAATTGAAATTGGCAGGAGGAGGCCAGTTATTTGTTCAGAATGGATCAAGATAAATAATATAGACAGTGAAAAACAAAACATCTCCCTATGATGTGGAATGCAGAGAAAGAGCATGCAACTATAAACATCACAATGAACGCTCTTTTCAAAGGCAGCAGAGGTCATCCCGCTGGTGTTTCCTCATGGGCTTAAGGAAAGGAACACAACAAAGTACAGGGCAGGAGTTAGAAAACAGACCACATGAGGACTCAGACTGTGAAGACTGAAGGCTCTTGGCCAGCTCTTCTCCAGCTTGTTCTAGACCAGACAAAGAACCACATTTAAAGGGCAGTACAAGAAATATCTCTGTGAAAGACACTGTTACAGAAGTCAAGTATTAAGTCCTCAATCATTAGTCATGGAATTTATATTTATTCACTCCTGGCTGTGTGTGCTGTCCTTCCTAATAACTGGGGCTTATTCCATTTTAGTGATTTCATATGGTTCTCTCTAGAAGTTGCCTTAAGGATCCAACTGGAGCAAAAGAATATGGTCATCTCTAAATGCTGTTAAAGATTTGTGCCTTCAAGGTTTGAATGTATGTCAATCGGTGGCCATGAGGACATCCAAACATTGCATCTGACCAAATCCTCCGACGTCCTCATATTTTTTCTTTAAAATGGGAATATGTGGGCATTTAAAAGACGTTCAGACTATTTTGAACGTTTATTTTTAATCTGGCCTGAGCCCTTGGGCCCAGTGCCTTATTGACTGAAACCAATTGATAGTAATTATACTAAATTAAGTATGCAGCATTGGAAATCAGAAAACAATTGGATCCTTGACCCAATCTTCAATTCACTTAAAGGGCTGAGTCTCACTTTCCCCAGCTGTAAAATGAGGGGATTGGACTAGATTACTCCACACAGTCCCTCTCATTTAAAGAGTTTAATCCTGGGAATCTATTATATTTCAAAATCCAAAAGAGCTGCATTAAAGGAATTGATGACAATGTGACTACGGACCTTGCAGAGAGTTTTAGACAAGCATTAAATGTTTACAAGTATAGCCATTTTTCCAGCACAAAAGGTTGTTTCTCAGAGGGTGATCTATCATCATTCTTTGGCCTACCTTGGGTCTCAGGAAAGCCCAAACAAGCCTAGCTAAACATTACACATGAATTGTGAATGCTTGTAAAACACACAAAAATGTGTTATTAGAAACTAGTCATTTAGCAAAACAGAAAAGCAGTAAAATAGTGTTGAAATTAGCTTTTAGGCTGATGTAAGTTCCATTAGAGTATGATATAGAAATACATAGCAACATTGGGAAAAGTACTGAAGAACTCTTCTATTTAAAACGAGAGAGATTGACTTTTCATGTGTGCAAGAAGTCATTGGCAGAGTGATGGGAGTTAAAAGAAGACTTAGGAATGGACTAGGCAGTGTTTAAGTAAAACATGGGGTGATGGGTGAAGCAGGCGTACAAACCAAGTATCACCTCCTGAAGTACTTAGATCAGGGCCAAAGGGAAGGAAGGGTAGTGTGCAACATTTTTGCGTAGATTTTAGATGCAAGGGAAAAAATCAGCTGGTGGGGGGCAGGGGGCGGCTTTCTTGCTAGGCTAGAACCCCTACCAAAAGGAGACCCATGAAGTAGGCAAGAAGATAGAAGGAATATGCACTTGGTTATTTGTCTGTGCAGATGGCCTCAAGTTAGAGATCAGTATATCAGGGTTTTACCTTTGGGATTTTCCCCCCGATAATGGTACCTGAATTGCTTAAACAAACTATCAGCACATTTAAACTATTATAAATTCACTGGTCGAATAGAACATGAAGAAAACCCACTGCGTCAAGCTGCTAAAGAGTTTCACTTCTAGGTCATTTTCTGCTTTCTTTTCCCTCAGCATATTTCATAACAAAATACATAGTCATTTACATGAGGGTGAGAATTTAAGTTGCAGTCACAATATTATTGTTGAAGCACATTTATTTTCAAAGTGTTCAAAATGAAACGAATCGGGTAGGATGATCAAAATCTTGTGGAAGAATAATCATTAAAATAGAGAGTGATGAAGAAAAACAGCAACCACAAAAACACTTTTCCAAGAGAGCATTCCCAAAGTTTTCTCTAAGGATACAATATGTGGATGTATGTGGAAGATATATATGATACGGTGGAAGAAAAAATAACTAAAAATAGAAGAGATAACTAAGCAAAAACAGAATGTAATGATCTTGATTATGGCTCAGAATATTATGGTGGATATAGCCCAGCATGTTTCACAAGCACAAATTTCAGAGTTCAACACACCTGGGTTCAAGCCCTGAGGTCTATGATCTCAGTGAAGAACCTCATCCACTCTGAGCCTTGTTTGCTCATCTAGGATGTAATTTAATTTAATTTTCAAAACAATTAAATGAAATCACAAAAGCAAAGCAGCTCTTAATAAGTGAGCAAAAAAAATTGGCAACCTTTGTTTTAGTCATTTTTCATTCTTATTATAAATCTTTGTATTTGCTATATTTTCAATACCTATAAAAGACAATATAAATATTTTAATTTCAAGCCATTCAACAATAGTTCTATTCAATTATGAAATGCTTCTTTGAATCTGTTTTGCAAACCTATTTTTTTTTAACCTCCATCGGAGCCCATCTAGCTTTTCAATATGATGAAGCGTAGGTCTTTATTTTAAATGTCTTTTCTGGGAAGCTATGTAGGTATGTGATTTGCAAAATGCATACCAAACTGCTCTTGTAACCTTAAAACCTTTTCCTTTCCCTCTCCCCCTGCACCTCCTCCTTTCTTGGTCACCAGTTGAGTACATACAAACTCTGGGGCTTGAAAATGTTATCTATGTAAATTCTTCTGTCTGCCACAGCTGGACAAGATGCTTTCAAGAGTTTTTCTGTTTCCTGTGTGGTGGAGCAGCTTTCCCTAACGACTATTTCCCATCAGTACCACAAAGACCTACCTTCTTAACCACTGTTTCAACGGTTTCTCACCACTTCCACCTTTCTATAGAACATTTCATTTAGAAAGAGGTTCACAAATATTTGTTCACTGGGCTGTTCAGACTGATAACATCTCTTGGGATGTGAACTTTGATGCACAACTCTCATCTGGGGAAAAAAAAAATGCAACTGTTGAACATCGGCAGATAATACCAAAAATGAAAACAAAATCTTTTCTGTCCCAAAGTCACAACATGATGGTTATTTGTTTTGCTCTTTTGGAAAATATAACTCTTTACATTTTTCTAAAAATCCAAATGAGAACATTTCATTACCTATGTATTTGCTAACTTTTGTAGAATTTTAAGATAATTAGACTCTAAATCATATACTTTATGAATTAATGTATTATTTTGTAGTAGCAACTATAGACCTAAGAATACAAATTACAATTAGATTGACAAACATGAAGACATAGATTTACATTTTGTGTAAGAAATGAAAGAAATATGATGTCTTTATTCTAGTAAAATAAGACTTGTCAAGGCATCTTTTACATGCCTTAAAATTTTCATCTAAATATAAAATTACCCCATATTAACTGGAAAAACAAACTAGTAGATCTATGTCTATGTTCTTTATAGAGTATTGTAATACAATCCTTAGGATTCATAGTTACATTACCTGTTTATTTTTAAAATATTAGATTTATTTGAATTATTTTTCATGAATCTAGTACTTACAGGAGCTCTGCTTTTTATAATCTTTGCTTGTTTTACAGTCTTTGCTCTTATGGTTTTCACTCTATTATGAGTTTCCAAGATATTTTCAAATAGATGAGTTTCACCTGTATGAAGCTAGACTTGAAAAATCTTCCATTTCAAAATATTTGATGATTCAAAAATCCACATGGCTCAGAATTATCCCTTTCCCAAAGATGCACACATTGAGAAGCAACGATATGTGTAGAATTTAAATGACAAGCAAATATGTCTATGTCACAACAAAAGGCAGAACTGTGGATTAATGTTTATTATGGCTATAAGCAGCAGAATGTGTGTACTAAGGAATACTAGTTTTTTAGAATATTCATGGAAGCTCCACACACAACTACACACTTGTCAAAGTTTCTACTGTCTAATAAGTTTGGGAATTTCTTGCTGAGATAAAGTTAAGCAGGGCTTCTTTTAGACTTCAATTTGTTAATACTCTGAACATTCCAGAGCAGAATAGTTCAGATCCCTTGAAATTCCTTCTAAAACTTTATCATGCTTTGGGCTCTTTTGTTACACAAAGCAGCTGCTACAATTGTTAGTTAAATAACCACATTTAAGCAAGCACAAATTGTGGGGTTTTTCACAGTTTGACTCCTCTCTTTCCTCAGTGTTATTACCTTAGTTTGGATTTTTATCTCTCTACCCACCTCTAACTTTTTTTTCTTGTCCCATCCTATGACTTTCATCACATCAATCTCTCCAGTGCAGCTCTAATAACATTGCAGATTTTTTTTTTTGAATATTTGCGATGGACTGCCTTTACCAACAATAAAAAAAAAATTTTTTAATGTAATCTGATATCCAAGAATGTGATCCCAATCAACTTTCCAACATTTTTTCAAATGACTGCATTTCATGGCCCATTTGTTTAAGGAATTAACCTGATCACTAAACATGGCAGAGACGTCTTTTCTCTGGTCTGGTCCTCACATGAGTTCATCTGTCTGGAATATGCTCAACCAGTCTGTTTCTTCTGAAATCCAGTATATTCCCTGGTTTGATTTTAAATGAGATCTTCAGCATGAAACTCTGACATCCTTCTATCAGTATATAACAATCCCCTCACTTACACTGCCATAAAAGTTGCTTGCAAACCTTTTGAGGCATAAATCACATTTGTTTGTGGTTGTCTCAACTGCTTGATTGAACTGTAAAATATTTTAGGA
Source organism: Balaenoptera acutorostrata (assembly GCF_949987535.1). Lineage (NCBI taxonomy): Eukaryota > Metazoa > Chordata > Mammalia > Artiodactyla > Balaenopteridae > Balaenoptera > Balaenoptera acutorostrata. The sequence continues at coordinate 195,197,387 of NC_080064.1, read as the reverse complement.
TGTGGAAGATGTAGTGTGGGGGAGGGTTTCTGCTAGGAAGCTCAGAGATTGACTTTAGGAGGTGGTCAATTATATGTGAAATGGGGTCAGGGCCATTCATGGTGAGAAAGTTCCTTACCTCAGTGACCACAACCCTAAAAAAATTAAGAATCACTGCTTTAGGGGAAAAATTATGAGATGCTCACATATTACCTTCAGCAGACCAGCTTTTATTATTTTATCATTTCTACTTCATTGCAATATGCCAAATTTTAGAGTGTGGATTTTCAAATATTTTATGTATCTTCAGATTTGTTTCTGACCTGTTGAACAGAAAATAGGGGAAAAAATCCTACGCCCTAAGGGAGCACATATTTCTTTTCCCCTTTTATTAATGCTACCATGGTCCTTCAAGAACCTAAATCATTCTAGCCCCAAGTAGGTGACTTAATCTTAAAGATAACTCCTGGGAGAATATCTGAGTGTATCACATCTAAAATCTCTGTTTACAACCGTTAGACATTATTGTGATTTAGAATTCTGCCTAAGACAGTGGTAACTTCAGACATACAATGGGGCCCTACCAGAACTGGGGACCATCTTATCTCCAGGAGCATTTGGTTATTAGAGGTGGAGGAAGGGGATACACTAACACACATCAATATCTCCAACGCATGATAGTTTATGCCATGGGCCAAATCTTCCCAAACAATCCACGTTCTCTTAGACAAAGAGATACCTAGGAATGTCCACAATTCTTGAGGAACCCTTAGGAAATGCATTATACTAAGTTTCCAACAGTTAAAATCCTCTCTGGGAATGAGTAATGAAAAGCAGACACCTCACTTTTCAACATACCTCTCAGACTTTACCTTAGGTTCAGAATAGACATGATTATAATGGAATTAATGTCCAAGGTTTTTCTCTTATCCTTAATTCAAACCAATTTTGATAAAGGTGAGTTAATCATATATGATTTTGGCTCATTTCAGAAGATCAGCTTCAGAGTTACAGGTTACATCTAATAAGATTTTATTACTCCTGATCCTGTTCTACTCTCCTGATAAAGTTGACAGGTGGTAGGTTAATGTGTACATATATATATATGCTGTGCCTCTAGATACTGTAAATGCAGATTATTTAGACATCTGGAATCAATTTAACAACCTTCTGAACTTTACGTAAATAGCCATTATCTGACTTAATGATTTTAGTGGTTTCGGATGCCAGGATTGTCAATGGTCCTGGTATGGGAAATTTGGATTGAGAAGATTACTTCCCTATGGACTATTTCTCTGGGGAGAGCCTTTTGAATCAAAGAGAAAAATACCAGGTCAAGCTCATTATCAAAACAACATAACGGTAAATGGCAGCCGTGGGAAATCTAAGAGAATTTCATTTATTTTCTAATGAAGGGGCCAATGTTATTGTTTAAAACCCATCCTCTCGCACTTATGCCTTGTCTCGAGGTAAATATTTTAAGATGGATTATAAGTGATTTCTTTCTTTTAAAACTTACTCTGTCCCCATTGCTGCCCTGAGTGATCTGGACAGTATAAGCAATGAGAAGGTAAAACCGGGGAATGAGATGGTTAAGACAAGCTCTAATTTAATAAAAATAATATGTTGAGGTCTAAAGAAGAATTTATAGCACTCTTTCCAAACAGTGCAAGGAGAAATACAGCCTCACGTTCGATTACAGCCTAAGATTGTAGAAGGGTAGCAAGCAGTCTTGACTATTCCATTCTGGGACAATTAAATGTCATTTAATCTTTATGTTTTAAAAAGATAGCCAGGAAGAAAAAGAACAATGAAAAAAAAAAGTGATTTAAAATCTAAGATGGAATTTTGATTTTAGATAATGAATAAACATTAATTTACAATTTAGATAATCCAAATAATTTGGGGGGGGAGATAATAATGGGTCTCAACAAATAGTGTTTCTTTCAGCCATCAGGGGTACCTATAAATGCAAAATTTGTAAATACTATTAGGCTTTTGAAAGAAAAATTATGGGAGCATAAATCTGTTGATTACTAAACCCTCTATTTCACTTGGGTCCTGTGCAAAATCTCTCCACATTATGGAATATGTTTTTTTAAAAATTAGGGATCCTGTTACACCACCCTACTGTAACACAGCTAATCACGTGCTGCAAAATGAAAGTAATACTGATAATATATCCCTAGCTGCCAAAATTATTTAGATATCATCACTGAATGACCTTCTTTTCTCATGCCAAATTATTTTCTTAATTAAATCTTCGATGATCTCTCAGAATGAAGTCCTAGAATCTTCTAGCCCATCTTACAAAATAAGAACGCAAATTCTAACCTTCTTTTGCATCCCTCAAATACCGTCTTCCAGCTTTCAAAACACATTGCTGCCCGGGATTCTCAATCTAGCACGTTATAAGAGAAATGGACAATTTTATGCAGAAATAAACAATTGAAATCTAGCTGAGAAAAGGAATGAGCAATGCACATGTCTTTTCAAAGTCTTCATTAATCTCTCAGTAATGTGCAATTCCATAGTCAGGAACTGCCTTTGGTTCAAACTACTCTTTTAATTTTATAGGTCATTAATATTTCCTCAAGGCACATAGCACAGCATACTGCTAAAATCAGAGCAGATAAGAACCATACAGGATGGTTCGATCGGAAAAAGTATAAAATCATATATTATTCTGGGGCTTTTTTTTTTTTTACTTCTAAATTATTTGATATAGCTACTGGATTAGATAAGATGGGCTAAAAGAATCTGGATTTGCCTGTACCCTGATAACAGAGTTCCTTTTCAGGTTCCAGAAAGCAGCCTTAAGAAGCTGATACATTGGTTGCAAAATTAATATCTTAAAATGGGGAGAAATTCCTTCCTGCTTAACTTGACGTTCATTTCAGAACTAACATGCCAATAACATAAACAGCTTTGTTCAAAATCAGCCCTTCTACATATAAGGTAATAATAATAACCAGTATTACTGAACAGCATCTGTGTGGCAGTCAATATTTTATTATATCTGGGCAGTCAATATTACATATATATATATATATGGGTTTATGTACTTGGTGATTTCATATGCTCTATACATTACTTTCAATATCTGGTAATTTAACATCAGAGGAAACTGAGGCTCAGAGAGGTTAGGTAACTTGAATAAAGGTCAGACTTCTTCCTTTAGACCCAACCCTGCCTGTTCTGTGTATTTGGGCACAGGTGGTGGTGTGGCACTCATGGGCCGGTTCCAGGTGACCAGGGTCTAGGGACGTGGCAGACGGGATAGCCATCCTCATCACTCAGCAAGGCACTCACATTTGAGACATTTGTCAGAGAGTTCAACCACAAAATGACCCACTAGAGATACCTATAATGTCAAAGATGCAGTCTAAAAATGGACCTATTCCTCGATTTGAAATGATCAAAGCTTCAGTCTGGCTTTAAGATAGAGCTGTCATTCATCTGATTTGTTTTCAGGTCCACAGAGAAGCACAGGGCTGAGCTGAAGAATGTTTTCAATGGAGATATGGGATGAGCATTTCCTTCAGACATTCAGCCAGTGTTGACTGAGCACGTGCTTGCTGCAGGCACTGCTCAAGAGCTGTGCAAGGAGACAAAGCCAGCTCCCTGCCCTTAGGGAGCTACGTCCTGGTGAGAGACACCAGTGTTCTCTCCACATAGGCACCTCCTTAGTAAACCAACAAGCACTATAAAGAAGGTATAGCAGAGTTCCCTGTGCTATACAGAAGGTCCTTGTTGGTTATCTACTTTAAATATAGCAGTGTGTACATGTCAATCCCAATCTCCCAATCTATCCCTCCTCCCCCTTTCCCCTATGGTAACCATAAATTCTTTCTCTAAGTCTGTGATTCTGTTTCTGTTTTGTTTCTTATTTGAGTCTGTTTCTGAGTCTGTTTCTTATTTGATACAAATAAGTTCATTTGTATCATTTTTTTAGATTCTGCATATAAGCGACATCATATGACATTTGTCTTTCTCTGTCTGATTTCACTTAGTATGATCATCTCCAACTCTGCTCGATATTCTGTAATAACCTCAATGGGAAAAGAATTTGAAAAAGAATAGATTGAAGTATATGTATAACTGATTCACTTTGCTATACACCTGAAACTAACACAACATTATTAATCATCTATACTCCAATACGGAAGAAAATAAAAAGAAAAGAAATGAAATGAAATAAGAAAAGGAGAGGAAAAATAATGTATAGCAGACAATATTATAAAGTATAAAGTGGGCTTTGCTACTCATCCATCCTCCCCCTTCCCGCTTTCACCTTCAACATAGTGATGCCTTGCTCTCCACTTTGCTGCCATGGGGACTTGACACTCTCTTTCCCCAAGGGAGAAGTATTGTGACAGAGCCAGAAAATAATGCTGGCAGGAAACCCTAGGCTTTATGAAAAAAATAACGATTAAGGTTTAGGAGAGAAAGAACTGGAAAAACACTAAGTCATTTCTTTTGCTCCAAATGGAGAAGAGAGTAAAGGAAAATTGTAAAACCTCTGAGGGCTTGGAGAAAAAGAATGGGAGTAGGAAACAAGAAAGTCAGGAAGTCAGACTTTGCTGAGGATCTCTTGAAAGAGCAAAGGCACCGGCCCCCGGGGGAATGAATGGTAGGATGTCAGGAGAGAGTAAGGAACTCAGAGAGAAGACTTTGCCTTTTCCCACGTGGGACCAGATACGTGGGGTAAGTTCCAGATAATCCTGAACCCCAAATGGTTCAGCAAATGGTCTGAAATGTCGGCATGCCAAATGCAGGCAGATGGTACCTGATCTGTCACTGTCCTGAGTGCTCTTGGGTTGCACCCCGAAATTTCCTCTGCCTCTGAGGGCAGGGAGAAATGGTGGGGGAGAGAATTTAGACTGAGGAGGACAGAGGACGCGTGGGCTAACGGCAACGTGGCCGACCCAATGGCTCCAGGAGGGAACAGAGGACTCTGGAGACCAGCACCACCCAACCTGTGGCCGCCGGCGATGCCCCTCAACAACACCCCGAGGCTCTGGTACGCAATCTCCCCAAATTAGGTGCATCCAAGGGAGAAAGAGGCTTGTAGGAAAACCTGAAATAACTGGGTTTAAACTTGTATTCACTAAGTTTCCTCAAAGTCAACAATTGTTATATTTTCTGATATGAGTTAAGTAGGGTCTGCAAACAGAGATTTGGTTGAATTACAAAAATAAAGAAATTTACAATTTTTATACCTAAATGATTCGTTGGGTATATTGTTCATGTTACACATATAATGCACTGGGTGCCACCCCTGCACATAGTACTTTTATCTTTAAAGTTTAGATAACAGAGTCAAAGGCCATTTATCAACGTTTAGGCTTTGTTTTTAAACTTAACTCTTTTCACTATCTTCTCTTATTTCACTGACAAAAATCAGTGTGAGTTATATTTTTATTTCAATGTTAATTGTACTGGAGAAATTGGCTTTCTAGACAGTTCATAGCAATATTTTAAATTTTCCACTTAGGGAAAGTTTGATCACAGCTTTCTTTATATGAATGCGTGTAGCCTTTGAATGTTTTGGCTAATAAAATATGTTCAACCCAATTTTTCTAATAGATCTAAAATGTTTCTCATTGTGAGAGAAAAGATATTTCAAGAGAATAAAGAGAAAATGCACACTTTATTTTCAGTGTCTTCTTGAGCTACCTGCTAACACCATGTAGAAATAAGATATTATTTATTAATAAAATACGTTATGCTTTGAAATAAAATCCCTTCACAGATTTAAAACAAGCCTATGACTACAAGGGGGCAACTCATAAATCTACAGACATTCAGGCGAGGTTAACTGAGGAACACTCCAATAAAATTTCTACCGCAGATCTCTTGTACAGCCCAACAGCCAAAAGAATAAAAGTGCTTTGGGGTTTATATCTTTTGGCTCAGTGGGTAACAAATTCAGGTACTAAACAAAGAAATGTAACTCTCTGTGGTTTCTTAAAAAAGAGGCATTGAGTCATTTTAGATTAATAAAAACAAAGAGGATTAACGGTGTTTTTAATCAGAAAGAATTCAGCTTTACCAGAGTGTCTTTATTACAGAAAATTTAGATCACTTCAGACAGAACTGAACATGATTAAAAGGAAGTCACTTGTTCACTTCATGGCTGTTTCACAATGTCTTGTACCAAACAAATAAGCAAGCACACACGTAACTAAAGTACATGTTTTCCCCAGGCCAAGTATCTCATTGCCAGTTTTAACAAATATTCGGTTTCAGTCATGATTTTCAGATCCTCTCCCTGCAGATGGTCCTGTGATGAAAGTTCTGTTTTGTGAAGTTGTTGGAAGGTGCAGCCCAACCCTAGGTACAGTGGCTTCTCACAGCAGAACCAAATGCACAAAAGCCACTCTCAACCCAAACGCTTCGCGTCTGCTAAGTGGAATTAGCTCTTTATGAAGTCAAATCACATTTTAGAGACTTATTGTTGCAAAAAACCCATGTCTTCCCCACATTTGCTGTGTCCATCGTGCACGAATGCAAGGAATTTGTGTTTGTTTGGGGCAAAATAGAGGACTCTGAATTCATTAGCAGAGTTTCTGAAATCTATTCAGAATTCAGCAAATCAAAAATCAATTTTTGGGCTTTCCTGGTGGCGCAGTGGTTGAGAATCTGCCTGCCAGTGCAGGGGACACGGATTCGAGCCCTGGTCTGGGAAGATCCCAAATGCCGCGGAACAACTAGGCCCGTGAGCCACAGCTACTGAGCCTGCGCGTCTGGAGCCTGTGCTCCGCAACAAGAGAGGCCGCGGTAGTGAGAGGCCTGCGCACGGTGATGAAGAGTGGACCCCGCTTGCCACAACTGGAGAAAGCCCTCGCACAGAAACGAAGACCCAACACAGCCATAAATAAATAAATAAATAAATAAATAAATAAACCCCAACGTTAAAAAAAAAAGGACCACATTGAAAAAAAAATACTAAAAAAAAAAAAAATCAATTTTTGAGAATACTTTTGAGGATATCTGCAGAGTGAGAAAAATGAAAACAGTGTGGATAGCACTGGAAAAACAACCCAGAGTTCAAGCCTGGCTCTGTTCCAAGCAGGCTGAGTGGGTAAACCACCTCATCTCTCGGGGTGTCAGTTTCCTCATCCATAAAATCGGTGGTTTGAACTGTCCGGTCTTTTAGCCACTAGAATTCTAATGGCAGTGTGCTTCTCTAAATTCCACCTTATTAATGTTGTACCACGATTTAAATCCATTTTTAAACCTAAATATTTACATTCTGCCCCTGCTTTGATAAGTATACCTTTATTTTTATCCAAGTCAGTGATTAAAATATTGAAGATGACAGTACCCAAGGCATGTCGCAAGAAACCTAACTAGGGTGACAGTGATTCAGAGCTGGACAAACTTTGGGAGTGGTTACTCAAAGCTACCGTGATAAGTTTATTAGCATCCGCTCCACAGTCACTCATTTTATCGGCAAGAATATCATGAGAAACCTATTAAATGCCTTTGAGAAATCAATATGCATTCTGACAGCTACGTTCAGTATGCATTGTCAGAGCTCTGAAAGAGCTCTGAAGAAAACCCAGAGAGTTACCTTTTATTTGTCTCAGTTCTAGAATACAGTGGACAGGTGAGTCAGAGGTGCTGTATAGAAGAAAATGAGATACCAACTCTTAGGTGTAAAATAAGCTACAAGGATAATTGTACAACGTGGGGAATATTGCAAATATTTTGTTTTATAATAACTATACATGGAGTATAACCTTTAAAAATTGTGAATTACTATATTGTACACCTGTAATGTATATATTATATATTGACTGTACCTCAGTAAAAAAGAAAAAAAGATATTTGAGAGAGATATTCCACCACAACCTCTCCCATCCCACTCCACCTGAAACACACACACACATACACACATACACTCACACTTCTGTTTATCCTTATTCTTTTTTTAAAATTGTTTTTATTTTTTAACCATTTTTTATTGAAGTATAGTTAATTTACAACATTGTGTTAGTTTCAGGTGTACAGCAAAGTGATTCAGTTATACACATGTATATTCTTTTTCAGATTCTTTTCCATTATAGGTTATTACAAGATATTGAATATAGTTCCCTGTGCTATAGAGTAGATCCTTGCTGTTTATCCATCCTATATATAATAGTTTGCATCTGCTAATCCCAAACTCCCAATCCATCATTCCCCCACCGGCCTTCCCCCTTGGCAACCACAAGTCTGTTCTCTATGTCTGTGAGTCTTTTTCTGTTTCATAGATAGGTTCATTTGTGTTATATTTTAGATTCCACATATAGGTGATATCATTTGGTATTTGTCTTTGTCTGACTTACTTCACTTAGTATGATAACCTCTAGGTCCATCCATATTGCTGCAAATGGCATTATTTCATTCTTTTTATGGCTGAGTAATATTCCATTGTATATATGTACCACAACTTTATCCATTCATCTGTTGATGGACACTTAGGTCGCTTCCACTGCTTATTCTTATTCTTGATGTGGACATAGGCACAGCCTAATTCAGTGAGTCAGTTTGTGGGGAGATGAAATGATTGAGAGCAGGTTATACTGTATCTTACACAGTGGACTCTGAGGCTGTTCAGAACCAAGCAAAGTGGAAACGTGTCACTTTAGAGCATAATCTAAGAGTGGAGACTCCTGAGGGCAAAGCCAGATCAGGCTTCCTGAGGAGGTAAGAAGTGGCCATATCCAGTGCCAGCATGATGATGTTCTTACTTCCAAGTGGGCAAGGTGACCTGAGGTTCAGATGCAGAGAGCTGCAAAACCTTCTCCACTCAACCAGAAGAGGACATTGATAAGACCATGTATTTCCAAATGTTCTCATCACACCTCTGATATCCATCTGATACAAGGTCTAACTCAGTGTGCACAAGCTGCAAAACTCAGGGAGGGATGATCAGGGGAGTAAGGGTGCCTGTCTCAGTAAAGAGTCACAATCTCTTGTCTATTACAGGACTTGAGGCAGTTTTCAGGCCTGGAACTCGCTGACCAGATCAGAGGCCAGGTCCTCAGCCTGAAGTACCCTGCACTAGCCTGGCAGGTGTGTAGGTAACAATCACCCAGTCCTTCCCCAAAAGGCCTGTGACCATTTGCTCAGGTAAATATTCAGTGGGGAAAAGGGAGCATCCAAATATGTCAAGCACAGGTGGACACAGGACCAGAGTTGACATACATTACAGAGCCTGAAAGCAATCTCACACCGTCCTACTGGAGTCAGAGCAAATGAGGGCTGCATCCTAAACCTGGGTCCAGGGACAGGTCCAGCTCACAGTGGGGGTGTGAGGCCCATGAACTCACCTTGGGACATTTCCTTGATCTCGAATATAGAATTAGAGTAGACACACTTTGTAGCTGGAGGAAATCCCACCTTGGTTCCTTGGCCTGTTGGGGAATAGCTATTGTGAGAAGGAAGGCTTAATATAAACAAACCTCTGAAACAGTCCCACTCTCCCGTCAAGATAGTAAATCCCAAACATGCTACTTTCTGGGAAATGGCAACAATTATTACTACTATTCAAGACCTTTCAAGACCTAGGAATGTATGGGAGGCAGCTGCCAAAATATCTCCATTTATTTACAAACCTACAAAAGTCAGGTGGATCTTTGAGCTTGACAGAGGACTTCTACAACTTGAGTAAGTTTATCTCAATTACAGGCCCTGCACCATATAAAATATCTTTGCTAGAGGAGAGGAGTAAGGCCCTATGCACATAATCTATGTGGTCATTAATTTGACAAAGGCAATCTTTTCCATCTTTATGGTGTGTATCCACCTGGGACAGAAAACAGTATACATATATCTTATATACTATGCTAATTCTTATGTCCACTGTCATAGTATAGTCCAAAGAGTCTGACCCTCTTGATATTCTTCAGAACATGACATTGGTCCACTCTATCAATGGCATCATTTTAATTTGACCGGATGCACATGGAGGAGAAAATACATCAGAAGAATTTTTAAGTCACATGACACTCAGAAGGTGGAGACAAAACCTACAAAGATTGAGGAGAATTCCACATCAGTGAAGGTCTTAGGGGTACAGTGGTCTTAAGCATGACAAGATAGTCTCTCCAAAATAAAGGAAGATTATTACATGTAGCACCTCCCATCCAACTACTAGCACTTGGGAGTGCTACTCAATCCATACAACTCTGAATGACCCTAAAGGCTTTGAGTAGGGCTTAGAGCAGTAAATGGTTCCATAGAAGGTCCTGTCTGCAGTACAACTGACCCTGCTACTGGAGCCATAAGACCTGGTAGACCTTATTATTTTGGAGAAAACTGCTCTATAAAAATACATCATGGAGGAATTTATGAAAAGTCCCAATTAGAGAGTCACATTGTAGATTCCCATGGTTCTTGGACAAAAGGATGCCTCCTTTTGGGAGGTTGCTCCAGGCACACACCTGAGTGTGTGGAAGGTCAAATGATCATGTGACCAGAGATGTTCACCATGAGCTGGCTTCTGACACAGATCCACAAATTCATAAGGTCTGGAAAATCCCACACAATTGCATCTTAAGACAGAAGTGGTACATTTGGGATCAGAGACACAAAAAAACAAAATAGAGAGAATGGCTCAGCTACTTGACTTCAGATGCCTTGGTGCTAGCACAGAGGCTCATGAGCAAAATAGCTGTTTTGACAGTGAGGAAGGCTATTCATTGGCCCAACAGCATGGGCTCCCACTCACCAAGAATGATCTAGCAACTGCTGCTGTCCAGTGTTCAGCCTGGCAGCAACAGAACCCGTGCAGAGCCCTGATACGACATCACCCTCAAAGGGAACCAGTTACTTGGTAGCAGATGGATTGCATTGGACCTCTTCCACCCTGGAAGGGACAGCATTTTATCTTGGCTGGAACTGACACATATTCTAGGTATGGGCTGCCTTTTCTGCCTGCAGAGCCTCAGCCAGCACTGCTTAGGGCTTAGAGACTGTTTGATTCATCAACATGATTTATGATCCCAAAGTGGTCTGGGTGTCTGATTAGAGAGGGAATTTCAACATCAGAAGTGCTGTGAAAGTAGAAGTACTTTAAATTTACTTCTAGTTTTGCAATATTGACATCCTGCTTTACATGTTTTTAATGCTGCGAATATACTTCTTTAGATGTGAGACCTGCCATCATCTTTCCATGTGATATTTTCTCACCCTTGCAGCCTAACAATGAATTAGGGTAATTTCTTGGCTTGTTTGTCTGACAGCCAGAGATAGTGTTGACTTACTTTAAGTTTCTATGTCTTAAAACGACTTTTCACCAGCACCCCTATTCCACAAAGGTTTTGATTCAGAGCCACATCTTAAAGTTGCTTTCTAAATCATATATTAAATCATTGCTGCAAATATTGAACCAAACAGAAATGATAAGAGTTATACAGCATTATATCTGAGATCTCGCTATGTGCTATCAAAGATGTTTTCCAACTCTACAATAACCTGAAACCATAATGTGTTTGGATGCTCTAATTTCAGCAGAGTAAAGAACATAAATTGGTCACAACAGCTATCTATTTATTCATGATGTAGCAGGTTACTAACAAGCTAAACGAATGATTATGACATGAGTCACTGATTCTAAACCCATTGTCGTGGGTGAAGGACAGAAATAGAATTTGAAAAATATATTCCATGTTACAATTTTATATTTTGAAAAAGATTAAAATCCAAACTTCAACAAAACTCAAGAGAAAATTACGTAGGATAAATTCTTTATGGGTACTACCTGGAAAAGTTTTATGAAGTTGGGTATGAAGGTTTTACATTTATTTGAAGGAGATATAGGTTATAAATGCTCAGAAACACTGGTACAAGCATTACCAGTGTACAAGTAGAAGTACACTTTGCCCATGAATGACTACACTGTGGAATCATATTCTTTTTTTTTAAATTGCAGTATAGTTAATTTACAATGTTGTGTTAATTTCAGGTGTACAACAAAGTGATTTATATATATATGGGATTATTTTCCATTATAGGTTATTACAAGATATTGAGTATAGTTCCCTGTGCTATACAGTAGGTCCTTGTTGGTTATCTATTTTATATATAGTAGTGCATATCTGTTAATCCCAAACTCCTAATTTATCTCCCACCTTTTGTTTTCCCCTTTGGTAATCATAGTTTGTTTTATGTCTATAAGTCTATGTATGTTTGTATATGAGTTCATTTGTATCATTTTTTTTAGATTCCACATATAAGTGATATCATGTAATATTCGTCTTTGTCTTACTCACTTCACTTAGTATGGCAATCTCTAGGTCCATCCATGTTGCTGCAAATGGCATTATTTCATTCTTTTTTATGACTTATATCCCATTGTGTGTGTATGTGTGTGTATTATATATATATATATATGTATATATATACACACACTGCATCTTTTTCATATTCTTATTGTTCTAGACTGTGTTATAATTACTTTCTCTTTAATTAGAATAGATGTTTAACATCTCTGGTTCACTGGCTTCACTATAAATCTTTATAGAACATCCTTGGAGCAGCTCAGTTACTAGGTCCTCCAACACTCAACACTCACAAAAGTACCACTTATGCTGTGAAAGAAATATAGACTCTTACACCTGTCTTCCTTGAACGTACATGTTAGTTGAGGGGGGAAAAAATCGAGGCATAGTTCTCTGGTATCACAGCAAATGGCCAAATGTTTCTTGAATGAGTGAATGTCGTATTTTACCAGCTCATTGTCTGAATGTAATAGAAAATAAATGCCATGAGCAGAGATTCTGGCAGTAGGGCTACCTGCCCCTCCTATCAACTCCCACTCCAAGCTATTTGACTCTGTCGACCAAAGAGATTTTGGAACTCACAGACAACTGGCATAATTGGGATCTGGCCTGTTAGGATCACAGCAGAAAGAACTGGGCCAGGGTAAGCTACTGGAAAAGTAATTATTGCCTAGGGGAAAGGACCACAAAGCAGTAGATCCTAAGATGACCCTACCTTTCAGAGATTTGTGTACCCACAGGTAGAAGGTTGACAACATTATATCTTCTGGACTTAGCCTACAATTCTTTTATTTTTTCTCTTGCGATTGCTATCTTTTTATAGTTTGGAACTCATAAAAAGAAAGCTGATCTCATTCTGAGTGAGTATGCAAGGTGTTCCAGAGCCCTAGAAGATCAAGATGGAAATTGATGTGTCCTGGAGGCTGGGAGAGTTCAGTGAAACTACAGAGTGAGGAGCCTTCCTCCAGGTGCTTTGGCAAAGAACAGGCATCTGTGCCTCTAGACTGGGCACCAAAACTCTTCTGCTTTTCTTACCAACAGGAGTCTAATCATTTAGGCAATTCCAACCTTTAGTCCTAAGATCCGTGACATAGCAAGGAAAAAATAGCAACCTCTTTAAAGTTTCCCAGCAGCTAGGGAGACAATATCAGGAAGAATAATGAGGACACATTTGCAGTGAATTAGAACTGCTGGTGGGGACAGATGAAAATCTGAAATAACAAAATCATATTCAGAACACTCAGTATACAAAAGTTTTCTTGTGCTAAAACAATAACAAAAGGAAAACAAAAATCATTATTTCAAAGTAAGCAATATATTATCTAAATTGAAAAAGAAGATGGGCAGTATAGAAATCACAATAAGTGGTCTATGAGATCAAGTACAAATAAAATTTCAAATCACAAAGCAAAAATGGAGAGAGAGGTGTCAATCAATGAGAGAAAAGATAAAGAATTTAAGGTGAGATCCAGAAGATGTAATATAAATGATAGAATTTCCAAAAGGAGAAAAAGAACAGAACGAGGAGAGGCAACAGTTAATTAAACTAGATTAGAGAATTTTCCTGACATGGAGAAAGAATCAAGTCTGTAGAATGAAATGCCTTTCATACTTCTAAACCAAACTGATGAATAAGAAAACACATCAAACACATCCTGGTAAAATTCCTAAAGTCAAAAGATTAAAAGCACACAAGCCTCCAAGCAGAAATAAAAGTTACCTACAAGGGGAAAAAGTGTGTTTGACATTGTCTTATTATCTTATTAGTAATGGTTGAAGCAGCCAGAAAAGAGAAAAAAGGAGCTACAACTCAAGAATCCTATAATCAGCTGAGATGTTATTTATCCGAAAATACACAAGAATTTAGAAAATGTATTACCCAAGTACACTGCATGAAAAAAAAAATGAACTTGAAAAAAAGACTCAAACCAATCAAAAAATAATTCTATAGAGAGGAAGATGAAGAGGAAAGAAGGTGATGATCTATATACATATCAGTCTGCTACTGTATCTCTTTATCAATCTATATCTTTATATTTAACACATAAACATCTAGTAGTGGGTGATTTAATGCTAAATAAAAACTCTTGAAATTGAAATGACATATTGCAAGGAGTATAAGGACCTGGTATAACTCTTCTAAAGTTTTAACATTTTTGTTGGTGTTGTAAGGGGTGCAGGTGAAGTTAAAGAAAATTGAATATTGTGCTGGGTGAGACAGTGCATCTCAACTGGGAAAACAGTTGATTGTCTTTTTCAAATAATAGTAGATGCATAGGTAGCTAAATAGAATAGCAAGTAAAAAAGGATAAACATTACTGACTGAATGGAAAATATGATTTAAATACAAACTGACAAGAGGAAAAATGAAATAACTAGCAATTTGGCCAAATAAAAAACAGGAGAAAGGGAAAAAAGAGAATAATTTAAAATGAGCGATAAACATGAAATACACTGATCTTCACTCAAAATGTGAATGGAATGAATTTTGCCATTAAAGGCAGATTACTATATTAAGTAAAAATATAATATCAATGTACACAATGTTTACATGAGACACACTTAAAACTGTTGACACAGGAGGTTTGAGAGTAAAAGAGTGAGTCAAAAATAAGAAAAAAATGCAATAAAAAAGTAGGAGACTCAATATTAATATTGGAAAAGGAGTCATTTAGGCTAAAAGAAAGATATGATTCAAGAGGGGCATTATATAATGATAAAAGATGCTATATGCTGAAAAGTCTTAACAGTAACCAAATAGTTACTGGGCACCAAACTCTGGAACAGCATGAACCAAGAAGTAATTGCTGAAATTATGAAGAAGTATTACAGAGCAGGTCTAGGGCGTGGGCAGAATGGGTTCCCTGTCTTGGTGGAGTAGAGAAGTCCAACATGACTTGATGAAATGTTTAAGGCAGCAAAGTGAGTCCTTTTAACTAGTCTGCTCCACGGTTGCATACAACCAGGGAAGGAAAACATGTTAGAAACATCTTATTTGGGCATGTCTGGTTGAAGCATGCCCAAAGAAAATGTGTCCTAAAAGTCTAAGAAGGAAGGCCATTCCCTCATGTTAAGGGCCAGCCTCAGGCAAAACAGTAGAGCTGACAATTTTTTCTCTGTCACTTCTGCCTCTAGTTAAGTGCTGCTACCCCACCCCCATTCTGATGCCCAGTAAACCACCAACTCAGAAGGAAGCCATGAATGCTGTTCATTCTATTTATCAGAAACCTGGGAGGGAATGGAAACTAATCTGATTAACTAAGTCATAGTTTATAGTAATAATTTATCTTAATTCTTACAAATAATTGGATAATACAATTGGAATTTTTTAGCCTAACTTATTCAAACTGGAGAGGCAGCATAAATCCACTTTTTCTGCTTTAGAGTTAACCTGACTAAAATAAAACCATTTCCATGCATTCAGTTAATTGCTTGATGTAAAGCCATTGACTTTTGTTCATAAGGAAGAGAACTGTGAAGATTAAAAATGGGAGATAAAAGTAAAATGATTTATTTAGAACACGCGACTGGCTTAGAGGTAGAGAGAGAGAGGGACAGAGAAAGGGAAGATGAAAGAAAGAAGGAAGGAAGAAAAGGGGGAAAGAAGGAAGGAAGGAGGGAGGGAGGGAGAAAGGGGGGAAGGGAGGAAGGAAGGAAAGAAAAAAGAAAGAAGGAGAAAGAAAGAAGGAACAAACAACTTCTATGATGGCTAATCTATGAGACAGTGTGTTTATGTAAAGTGAATATGTTTACTTTTATGTTAATTATTTAAAATCATATTTAAAGTATATCCAATTGCCAGATGCTTGAGAAGAGTTGATGGAAGAAAATCATACATGTTATATTACTCAAATGACTTTAATTATGAGTTTTACTTTGAAAATTTGAAGTGATATGAAAAACACACCATGGAAAAAGTACTAATGTACAAATGTATGTTTCTGAGATACTCATTTATTATCTGCTATAACTTGTAAGTGGAAGAGAAAAATATAGAGGATTTTCAGAGGTGAAGATGAATTTCTAGACATATCAGAATGTACATGTAACTGAAAGTAAAAATTAATCCAAATTACTGTCATCGCCACCTTCATTTTAATTCTTCAGAGCTACCATTCTAGAGAAAACAAATAAAAGTCAATGTCAATAAAGCAGTTAAAATATATGCCATTTTAATTATCAGGAGAGGTCAGGCAATCAAGGGAAAGGTCCTCTTCTGAGATGTGGGTTCCATTCCCTCTTCCCCTGCCAAACTTGCCAAGTGGCCTTGAATGAGAAAATTCATCCAAATGAGCCTCAGTTTTTCAACTGTTAAATGATAGGGTTGGACTGGAGAAAAACTATAATTCTTTCTAGTCCTAAAATAATTATGGTTATAGTACCGTACCATAGCTAAGTAGAGACATCGTGCAGCCTTTAATCATTGGTGGTGTTACCATACTCCAGCCATATGGAACTTCTTTAAGCCTTGCCATATCCACAATAGAACAATAGCCCGTCATTTAAAAGAAGAAGTCCCCAAATTTTTCCCATACTTGTTATTCACATTCTTTTTCAAAATGAACCAGAAGCCAATTTCCATCATTTTATGATGAACAAGCAATAAATTTCCTTCTGGAACGTATATACAAGCAAATATATAGAGTACTCTCTCTATATTTACTTTTGAATTAGTAATTTAACATAGCATGGATGGAATGCAAGTTTGAATCTGAAGAGTTCTGTATTTCAGAACTCAGTTCTACTACACTCGTTGAACTTGATACTTTTGAAATATCTCCTTGTAACCCAAATGCCATGAACTGAATTAGCCCTAGTCTTTAAACTTTGCAAGAAGAAAGAATTATTAGAGATTATTAACAAAAACTTAAGCAAATTCAATTTGTTCTTTATTTTGATCTTCTTTTCAGTAAAACCTTTCATGTTTCATTTGGCAAGAGGGGAGAGAAGAATGCCAAAACCCTTGTGGTTCCTTCTTCAGTCTGACATATACTTTTCTAAAAGAATAAGTGTAACTAAGAACTTTTCCCAAGTGGTATAAAAGAGTCAGGTAATTGGTATCAGTCTTTCTTTTTATAGCTGTTACTCCACATTTTTTACTAAAGAAAGCCATATATGACATATCAAAAGCGGGATGACTTTGCTTTTTTAAAGGCTTGGTGACCCCACCCATCTCTTAGAAGTTCAGACGCCATGTGGCTGGTTGGTATATAAGACTCTTGCTTTCATGCTGTATCTCATTCCCAAGTCAACACTTGCACACTGACTTAAACAGATCAGCACAGTTTGTACCTTGGTGAAGGCAACCTACAATTACCTGTCTCAGAATATTGTAAATTCATTCATTCTTGTAAACTTTCTTCCCTTGACAACTCCAGAGGTCTTTATCAAAGCCCTATTTTTGTTTGATTTTGCAATTTTAAAATCAACACTCTAAATGAATATTTAAAGAGAATCTGTTTCCAATGATATCACAAAACAGAAGGCTCTTATAGAAGCATAGCAAACTAAATGTGAGATACTCAAATTTTCTGGGGAAATGAGAACTCAATATATTTTATAGAAACAAATTCTCAGTCATATTTTAAAAATTTTAAAAGTAATATTTTTCTTTTATCAAATAACATTTATTGTCTGCCCACTGGTCAACTTAAAAAATTATGTTAACCTCCAATAGGCCATGAAGTAATAAAGGCAATAGAGCATTTGAATCAACATGCTTTCACAAAAGCATAAACAATATAAGATGAAGCTGATAATTGTACAATTGGGATGGTAATGAGGTGCTTTTGGAAGTTTATTTCATATACTTCTGTATTATTTGATTTTTTTATATTTGTAATAAAATATGGTCAAAATTTAAGGAGAAAAATAACTTGAAAATAAGTTGACAAAATTTTTAAAATCCTAATACAGCCTTTAATATTGTCTACAAATTAAACTATTATCTTTTCTCATAAATGTTATTTTATAAACTTAAAAATGTTCATAAATGCCATAAAATATCAGCTTCAGATGAGATATCATTATTTGTTAACTTGAGAATGAGTATCTCTGTTTCTCTTTCTCTCTCTGTCTACCATCTCTGTCTCTGTCACTGTTTCTCTATATATACATATATGCATGTATAATGTCCAACAATGAAATGATAACCAAGTTTTGACTTCTAAGTGTCAATCAACAGGTTAAATATGGAATATGTATTATCTCATTTATTAGTCAAACAGTCCTTAGGAAATATTATAAATATTATGATTTCATTTCTGCTCATAGGGAATCAACTTAGAGAATTTGAGTAATTGCCTAAGGTTATACAGCAAAGGCAAGAGAAAGGCACATTTTCACAGTGAGGTAGAACTCTACCATAAACCCTTTTCTCCTAATACTTCACTCATTCCTTCAAAACACCTGCTCAATTCCGGGCATTGTGTCTATGCCTGATTGGGTGTGACTGACAATAATTACACACACACCCACATACACAAACAGTGATAGCTAAGTGAAAAATTAAACAGGGTGACCCTATGGGCAATGGTTGGGTGATGGCAGCTACTTTTGTGTTGCTGACCCACAAAGACTTTTCTGAGGAGGTGACATTGAAGCTAAGATTTGCATGTCAAGAGGGAAATGAGCACAAGAAGATAACGAAGAGGTGAATCTTGGGATATTCAGGGATATTCCAGGACCAGAAGGTAGGCCACTGTAACCACTGCACCCAAAGTGGAGAAGAATGATAGAAATGAGATGAGAGAGGTCAGGGAGGGAGCAGTCATATAAGATAAATTTGGATTTATCCAGTGTTGTGGGGAGATATTGGAGTATTTTGAGTAGGAGAATGGCATAACCTAGGCTTCATTTTAAATGCATATCTCTAATTGTTTTTTAGGAAAATGAATTGTAGGACAGGAAAGCAGACAAAATCTATATTCATAAGAATTATGTGTGGATACAGGTATATGTAGACAACTATAAGCATATTGGCATTTAGACATTTACATTTTAAAGAATGTATTCATTATAATGATAATCCTGAAATTATCACCTTGCAGAAATGCACAAAATTAAAGTATATCCTTTTAAACTCTCCCATTCAATGAAAAACTGTTGAAAACTCAAAGATATTTTATAAGTATTTTAGCAAACACCATTATGAAAAACATATTTCCAATAGCATAGAATTTAACGTGTTCTTTTAAATATCACATTATGACTTTTTTGACAATAGCATTTCCTATGCTATAGGATGCATGCTTTAAAATAATTTTCCAAAATGACAACATAAATTCTAGCAAGCGAACATGTTTTTGATATAGGCTGGTTTGATTGCAGTTTCTGAATGCTAATGGCATGTTTCATGCCAGAAAGAAGCATATTGAGAACTAAAGCATCAATTTGTTGTGGGGTTTTTGTTCTTTTTATTTATTTTTACAGATTTTTGAGATAAAGAGTTCCACTTTGAAATCTCTGATTACAAAAGATCATTTTCATCCTATTGTTACTGCTTTAGATTTGTATGTAAAACAAAGTTGCTGTGATACTAGTTCTTCCTGGTTTATATGGTGAAGATCTGAAAATGTTCTTTTGTTAAATCAGAGTCTTACAAATGAATAATTTTAAATCACTGAATGTTTAGAACAGTGTTCTGAATCTCAATGACATTTAAGCAGTTTTTAGAACAATTTAATATCCCTGGATACACTGGCACTTGCTACTATTAGGGAATTAGCCAATTAGTGTAGAATATGGATATCATAATCATGCATTCACAATACAGGCAGAGCTGACACATGAAACTACATTCCTAGCAGAATACATTTCTTAATCCCCTTATATTATAACAGCATTACCATATATAATATTAAACATTATTACAATTCCTTTAATATTTAGCAATTCTTATGAAACCATAGCTACCTTTCATATACAGTGTCGATGTTCCACAAAGCATACACACATGCTAGACTGTCTTCATGTTAAATAGAATATTTATTTCATGTCACGTTCTACTTTTACACATTTTGTTTTGCAGAATTGAAAAAAGTTAAATTATTAATCATTGCTCCTGTGTTTGTTAATTAAAGTCACCCTACAGATACAGGCAAGAGTCTTGAGTAGGGCAGATAGAAAGTTCATTATGAATAGAAAACTAAAAAAATCATAAACAATGAGGAAATGAAGTTAGACTGCTCTGCCTCTATTTTAATATTTAGGGCCTTGTAAAACTTTTAGGATAACTGTTGCCATTTATGTAAATATTATTTTCTAAACATTCACATGTTTTCTCCAGTAGTGTACATTTCCATCATTCTTTTTAAAACGTCTTATATTTCACAGTGCAAAGCAGTTAGAGCAGATTTAGGAAAAATAAATGATTGAAAATTTAAGTCTATTTCTCTGCAATATTTTCTAGTCCAATCAGATACCCACTGAGCTGTGTCATTTTTTTTGAAACAGAAAGTTAAGTACATATTTTAGTATTCCCAGTACCTACATTTTTAAGCTCAGTTATTTTATAAAGTTTTATTAATTTATTAAAAATATTTATTAATCTACTAACACATGCAAGGCAATGTGCTAGGTTCCTTGATACTAAAGATGAATCAAACACAAGTTCTGCCTTTTGAGAGGTTATGGTCTAAAAGAGAAGATACACATCCAATATAAAAATATAGAAGAAATATGTTCCATAGAAGCAGGTCCAATCAGGTGGTGTTGGGGTTAAGAAATAAAAAAGTTTGCTTTCTCAGACATGAGGGAATTCCTCAAGGTAAGTGGCACTGAGATATGAGATATGGTAGAATTAAAATTCCTGATTGTATAGAGAAAGACTTTTCAGGCCTGGGGTATAGGATGTGTATTAGTTTTCTGTGGCTGTGTAAGAAATTACCACTAATTTGCATCTTAAAGCAGCACACATTATCCCACGGTTCAGTTCTATGGGCCTAGAGTCTGGGAATGGCTTAATTGAGTCCTCTGTTTAGGGTCTTACAAGATTGCAATGACAGGTTTGGCCAGGACCACAGTGTCATCTGAGACTCGACTGGGGAAGAATCCACTTGTGTTGGTGGAATTCAGTTCCTTGCATTGAAGGACTGAATATTCAGTTTCTTAACGGCCTTCAGCCTAGGGAGGGCACCCTGTGTTCCTTCCCATTTGGACCACGCAACATGGAACCCACAACATGGCAACATATCAGGGAAAGATAGACTCTAGCATGGTAGTGACACAGTTTTTACATGTGACACATGTCATCAGAGAGGTCTCTGATGACCCAGAGATGTCCTCAGAGACCTTTCGTGCCCACTGCTGTATCCTATTGTTAGAAGAAAATCGCAAGTCATGCCCACGTTCTTGGGGACAGTACTGGGCAAAGCTGTGAACACCAGGAGATGGGATTATGAAAAGCCACTTTAGAGTCTGTCTTCCACAGGGTGGGAGGTGAATATTTGGTTTGGCTGTAAAGTGTGACACATGACCGCCAATACAATCAGGTTGGAAAAGAAGTTGGATTGAGATCATGGGAGGAACTGAATGGCTTACTCTGGAGTTGGACATTATTTTATATACAAGAGGAGAGCATGGTGGTATTTTTGAACAGGGGAGAAATATTAATGGAACTAGACTTCAGAAAATTTAATCTGGAAATGGCTTCTAAAATGAATAAGGAGAGAAAAGAATTGATTTGGGAGAAATGTGAATCATTTATTAACTTGTTGAAAGAATGAATTAAATAATGATTATTGGTGGGGAGCATATGACCACAGATTCAGAATTTAAAATAAAACTTTTGTCTGGTAAACTGCAATACACAAAGGAAGGGTGATCCATCACTCAACGGTTCCTTAATACATCAAAATTACAGGCTTCCCTTTACACACAGATACAATGGAAGATGCTCTTTGGAAATGCCTCTGTAAGAAGGAGAGATGGGCTGTGAGACACTCAGGTGTGGGAGATGAGCTCCCATGATACTCAACAAAGGAAGGGAAGACAGACTGTACATAAATTAGCATCCTCCAAAGGCTATACACTTAAAAAGACTGGTAGTAGCTTAACTCTGCTCAATATTCTGTAATAACCTAAAAGGGAAAAGAATTTGAAGAAGAATAGATACATGTATATGTAGAACTGAATCACTTTGCTGTACACCTGAAACTAACACAAGATTGTTAATCCAATCTACTCCAATGTAAAATTTTTTTTTAAAATAAATAAAAATAAATAATTAAAAAAAAAAAAGATTGGTAGTTGTCGGTCTAGGAAAATATTGGGTATGTATTATTTTGTACGGGATTTAAACTTTTGTTTGCTAACTCTTGACAAGTGGAATTCTGAATAAAAAAGAGTAACAAATGGAAATAAACAGAACTTGACGATAAAGGGGCATCAGAGAAAGAGAAGAATAATCAATATTTAAACCCAGGTGATTAAGATATTAGTGATAAATAGAAGGATAAGGAATGTTGGGAAAAGGCTAGGTTTTAAGGCTAAAAGGAAAAAAATTTAGTTTGTACATATTGAACTTAAAGGATGTTCGGGATTGTGAGTGAAGATGTGAAATGCACAGCGGAACCCATGGGGGGCCACCAAGTTTGGACAAGCAGACTCCTGAGAGTCTCCAGGTCAAGGTGGCCATTGGGTGTGTAAGATTGGGTGAGGTCACCAAGGGTGAAGAGAATAGAGTACCAGCAAATCTTTAGAAAGAATCTACATTTCAAAGATGTAATGAGGTAGCAGAATTGGAAGAAGTTGAGGGAGAAGGAACAGAGTGGTCATAAAGTTAATTTAAAAAATAAATAAATAAATAAAAACCAAGAGTAATACCCTAAGTACCTTGGAAAAGTACCTTGAAGGAGAGATATTCTAAATAAGAGTTACAAACTCAAACCCCTTGAAAAGTCAGACAAATAATCATGGAAGCAAGCCAAGTGTAAAGTAATAAGGGATGGGGCAGAGGCACGATGAACGGTGTGCGCCCCATATCAAATCATTGACTTAAAAAAATACACTTTGTAAAACAATGCCCATATAGAAAATACACTTGAAATCTTAATTTCATCTACAGGATGCCACTTCATCACGAATAAAAAATGATTGAGAGAGGAGAATTATGATGAATTTGAAGAATACCATTGATTTTGAAATTAAGAGCTCATTGGTTACCTTAGAAATATTTCATTAAGTGGTGAAGGCAGAAACCAAAGCATAAGATTTAAGGCAAAAGTGTGTGATCAGGAAACAAAAACTTTGTCCTATTTTATCAGCAACCCAAGACTGGGAAAAACTGATTCAGGTAGTTGTGAGGGCAGCTAGGGGGCAGGTCATAGCTGGTCATGGACCACAGGTGAGTGACAGGGCTAATTACCAATTGTCCCAATTAGGGACAGCACAGAGCTGCCTGAGGCCAATAAATGAATCAGAATTGTGAATAGGAAACTCAAATGATGAATTGGCAGCTGTACCCAAGGGAGGAGAGTGCAGCCGAACCTAGTGGGTGGCATCATGCCGTGTCCCAGGAGACTACCAAAGTTGCTATCCATCCCCCTTGCTAGTCTCCCCGGAATCTTTAAATACTACTCAGATTTTCAGTGAATAACTTACCTCTGGAAGGTGAAGAGAAGTTGCCAAATGGGCAATAGTTTGATCAACTATTTGGGTGCTGGGGGTCTGGGTTTTTATTTTTAGGAGACACGAGTTGTGCACAGCTGCGGACTGAATGACAGCAGCCATGGTGAAGGAGCTGCATTCCAGAAACACGAGGGGTCTTGAGAGAATCAAGGCCTGGAATGGGAAGGAGGGGTTGGAATCAGGGTCACGGGAGAAAAGATCAGCTTTGGAGACAACAGCACTTCTTTCTCTAACTCTGGAGGGAAAGAGAAGCGAGTGCATGGAGATAGAGATACATCTGGAGTGGAGCAGAGATGCATTGACTAAGCTCATACTGGAAAGCTCTGGGTTCCTCAGCACCAGGACAATCACATAAAATTTTGGGAAGGGCAGGATCACAGATTATCTGTGCATACCCATGTTAGGTTTTCAATTTTATCCTGATGAAAAATGTGTGGTTTTCATACCGTGAAAGAACGGTGACTCATGTGTCACATTTTGCCTGGGTGATTTCATGCTCTTTGCTTGGATTCAGTCATTCAACAAAGATTTATGGAGGTCCTACAATACACCACATGGCACATTTTTTATTATCTTGATTTTTATGACTAGAAAAGTAATATTTGCTCTTTGTGGGAACCAAAACAGAAGAAAATGAATAAAATATCATTTAATCAGCAAGTCCTTCTTGAGTCTGTACCATAAGTCAGGTCCTCTACCAGCAGCTAGGTCCATAGAGGCAAATAGATATGACTCTTGCCCTGTGAAATTCATAATCTAGTGGGAGAGATTAAATTCTCCCCAAACTTCCCCCCATCACACACCCCACCCCCCCACCCCCCGGTAAACATTTAGCAGTTTTGTGTGTGTTTTGCCAACTGTTTTTCAGATTTAACATACTTTGGATAGTTTTATCACATTCTGACAGCTACATTTTTCTTCTTCACTAAGTAGAGATTAGGTTTGTTTCACGCTATATTCAGAGACTAATTTTGACGTTTTAGACAAGATGACCCAAAAAGGATGGCAGAAAAGGAGCTTAGAGCTAGAATGGGTTTCAAGTGTGATCCCTCTCTTTATAATCTCTTCTTAAAATTTTCTTATTCAAAGCTGTATAATTGAAAAGGTGCATTTACAGGAAGTAAAACACATTCATTAATTTATGCCATCACATTTTGAAGGCCTACTTTGAGCAAGATGATATTCTAACTACTGTTCACTCACCAAAGCAAATTTCCATGAAAATCTAATTTTTCAGGAACAAACAAAACTTGCAGAGAAGAGCTAATAATAAAGTCTATTGTGAAATCAGTATGTTCCAGGTTAAAAAAAGGAAAATTAGAATTCAGAAAGGGAAAAGGAAGAGAAGTAGAAGGAAATATCACTGATTTGAAGGGTGGGTAGGCATTTCTCGATTTCCTCCTGGCTGCAGTCATATACTAACTCCTTAGTATTATTCTTCTCATATATTGAGATGGTGACTGTTTTAATGGTACCTAAACATTTACGAAATCTGTCATCTATCTCTGTGGGGAAAAAGAGATTTGTATATTGGAGTGCATGAAAAAGATGGATGCAAGATGATAGAGTTTTACAAATGTGTTTATTTTTGGCTGTTGTAGCCCTTCTATCCTTTATTCTCATTCAACTCCCATTAATTTTTTTTAAGTCCCATCTAAGGAATCTGCACAGAGAATGTGTCATTGGTGATTTTGCTTCCTCTGCCACAGAGGGATGTAAGAAATAACTATAGGAAGGTCACTATAATTTTTGACATGGCAATAATAATAACTTAAAGATACAGAATAGAACTCAACTACCCAGAGTTAGAGAATGAGCTAGGAGTGCACCCTTTTGTTGGCATTTCTATCTCCAGTGCTCAAAAAAGTATTGCCTCTACAATTTTCTCCATCTTTTACTTCCTAGAAATGTCATGTATAATCCAGAATAAAACAGAGACAACTTGTGCACTTCAATCTGCTGCTATGAGAGTAGTGTTCCAAGGTCATCAAGGTTAAGTGCTTAAATATTCAATCCATAGGAGCTCAACAAACATGTATTGAGTACCCAGTGTTAGGGCTACCATTCAAAAAGTTCTTCTGGTAAGTACTATACGACACAGATTAAATACAGAAAGGGGGAAGGGGGTACCTCTTTGCTGGGCAGGGCTGGTTGCGGTCAAATAATTCCTTTACATGGTGCTCACAAACCTCTTGGACCTCCATTATCCTTATGAAGGAAAAACAAGAGTAGAAAAGCTAAGACAAAAATAACAAAAGAAAATACGATTTAGGAAATTTTACATATCAGGTTGACACTCCCATGAAAGAGTAAATGGAGCTAAGTGTTTTGTCTTGTTTGCTACCTATAGACAGGCTCATAGGAGGTGGGGAGCTTTATCCCAAAGTGTTTTCAGAAGGATTCTCGGGGACCTTTCAGTGCGATCCTCCCATTTCTCCAGGGGACCACTCTGAATTTTTCTTGTAAGATGGGCAATAGGCACAGAGAAAATACTATGTCTGTGCCCCTACCCCCAGCAAGATTGTGGTTGTTCTCGGGCAAAGGGAAGACTTAATCTGCTTTCAGGAATGTGCCCACAAAATAGTCTCTCACCCTCTTTGTGTTTAAAGAGTAATATCTCAGGGACCATGAGACGTGGTCTCTGGGAATCAACAGTCCTTCCTCTGGCTGTTCATGAATTCACAACTAGCACGTATTGAAATGTACTATGCCTTTGGGGGAAGACCACAAGGTGTGTAGGGAAGCACGAGAGGAATCACGTGAAGGTGTGTTGGGGGGGGAAGGGCAGGGGGCGGGGCTGGTGGGTT
Source organism: Balaenoptera acutorostrata (assembly GCF_949987535.1). Lineage (NCBI taxonomy): Eukaryota > Metazoa > Chordata > Mammalia > Artiodactyla > Balaenopteridae > Balaenoptera > Balaenoptera acutorostrata. The sequence continues at coordinate 195,170,698 of NC_080064.1, read as the reverse complement.
CCCAGAGACAGACTTCCAAGTAAGTGAACAGATTATGCAACGTTTCGTAGGCAAACGAGGCCCACCAGGAAGATGTCAGTACTTCACAACCTTATGTTCCGTTACAGTTGGAACCTGAGGTGTGATGAAGTTGAGCCTGAAGTGAAGGTTGAGGGCACAAGAGGGGAAGAAAACCTTGCTACCTAAACACAGGCTAACGTGGCGGATGTGCACAGACTGGGGAGAACTTGGATCCCTGAGACTGGTTTTTAACTTAGTTCAGCTTTCTGAGACATGGCACAGTTGGGGTTAAAAGGGGGGGCTCTGCAGAAAGGCGTCTCTTCTTCTGACCCTGGCTCCCCCCACTTACCAGCTGTGTGACATTTAGAAAGTCCCTTCAGAGCGGTCTCCGGATCTGTGAATCGGGGGCAACAGTGCATATCTTAAAAGATGATTGTATTAAATGAATGAATACATGTTAACAGGACATGGCCTGACATGTCTCCTATGTGAATGTTATAGTTTATGACTAAGTTGGTAGCAAAAATGTGAAAAGAGAAATAAATCCGTCTGACTTTGAGATACCCTAATTATCTCTCATACTGTGGAGAAGAATTTATTCTTTAAAAAAGTTGTTCACCAAGACCCTCTTAATAAAACCAAGTGAACGGCACTTAATGGACAAAGTTTGCTTTAACTCATGGAATCAAGTTAAAACAAGTCGGTTTTAAAAAGACTAAAATAGGCCCCTTTCTTGCTTGCTTGCTTGCTTGCTTTCTTGCTTTCTTTTTTTAGAATACCATGCCCTAAACCCAAGAGCCCAATTCTGCTTGAGAACTGTTCTAAAATATGACCCATTTTTTGTTTCATATTTTATTATTTATCCCCTTGGAGCTCCCAACTTTCAAATAAAAGTGAATGTATTTCTTTTAAATAAGGAGAGGTCTGTGCTTGCACACATCTCGATTCTGATGGTAACAAGGGAATTTTTTTTCAAAGCAGCAGCTTATGTTCAGCCAGTGCCAAACGGAACTTAAGGTTCAAAGGGTTTGACTAAATTTAGAAACCACAATGTTCAAGTGGTTCTAAATTTGACAAAGCCAACTAGAAGCCAACCAAAATTGTGTATAAAATGATCTTTTCTATTATGACAACAGAGAGGACAAGATATTATTATCTTAAATTTAGGAAAAATCAGGCCAGTAACTAAATATGAGCAAATTAAGGTTGAAATATAAAACAAATGTGTTGATATTCCAGGAAAAAGAGATAAGCTCTTAAATATTCTCAGTGATTTTTCTAGTAAGTTAAGAAGTAGAAAATATTGAAAACAGCAATCAAATCAAGGGGACAAAAATAAAACTATTCCTATCAAGTCTCTATGGCAATGACTCCGATCTGAGTTTCAATATTGTCAAGAACAGCTGATGTTTGGCACAATTCATAATATAAAAGTTAAATTGTCCTCTTGGTCCCCCTTAACAGTTCTACATATTTCATACGTGATATTGCACAATGACGTGTTATCAAAATTCATGTAGTCATTTGTCTTTTTCATATTTTTAAAATTTTACCTGAAATTCTCAATTCTTGAAAGAAAACATTGTGTTTTAATCCCAGAACCCACCTTTGCTGCATTCATAATGCTGCCATCAAGTACCCTAATAAAAATCCACGAATTTTCTTTCCAGAAATTTTCTTAGCAGAAATTTCAGGCTAAATCAGGGAAAGCCAGATTAACTGCTAACATGCTAGTGACACACTTATGGTGATTATAATATAATTACCTCTAAGAAATAGTGAACCACATAAATGCAAATAATGTAATTTTCAGTTTTATTGCAAAGGAAAATGTAGGATGTGGCAGCCATTAAGTTTTTCCAACAGTGAAATGATGGAGTTTTAAAAAATACAGCAATACTGGATTTCACTAATGTGGAAGCTACAAGGCAAGTTAATTTAGAGTTAAGTCAAAGGTGAAAGTAATGTATTTTCTGAGAGGAAGCAATTGGCCATGTTTCTAAACCATTTTATGGTCTGAACCAACCGTTAAAAGAGCTACTTTATCTTCACTGTGTGGTGTTCCCTAACACTTACACTGGCATAAAGTACAACTCCTAACTTTTCCTGGGGTAAGAGCTTCGTCAGTTCAGTTTCTGTGCCCTGGAACTCAAAAACAAATATCATCAATAGAAACTAAAGTTTTAAATGATGGGTTTTTTCAAAATTAGAGTATTTCTGATGAGTACAATTGTTGATTTTTATAACATGCCAACTAAAATCCAAATGGAGATGTCAAAAAGTTTAAAACTCCCCTGCAACCTCGCTAAGTATATATTAGACATTGAAACCAATGAAGAAATACTTAGTTTTATTGGAATAAAATTTCCATGGAAATGGGAAATTTTATTGGAATAAAATTTTCCATGGAATGGGAAAGCTGAAACCCTAAAGTTTCTAGTGTGCATCTACTTTACTTCTGAAAATAATTTGTTACAATGGTCCATGAACATTAGTGCATCAGTAAATCAATTTTGGATCATAAATTTGTACTGGAAACAGGACACAGTCTCTGTTTTCTGGTGATTATTTATCTCTAAATTTATCATGCAGTATGTGACTATGCCTAAATTAAATCATCCTGAATAATTGGAAGTAATTGAAGATCATTCTTTACTGCCTACAGGTAGGTTAAAATATTTTACTTTAGGTTTAAGAAAAGTAAGTTGGTATTTTTCTTATTACAGCATAATTCATTTTTGCTATAAGGACTTAGAATATGCAGATTAACACAATAATGACAATATGTCCAGAGACAACTACCATTAATATAATTTTGGGAAGTATAATTTCATTCACGGTTACAATTTGATTTTTGTTTATCCACTGTATCAGTCAGGATCCAATCAGAAGAGGGGAACCACACAGTGATTTGAACAGGAAATGTTTAATATAGTTTTTAACTGTAGCAGAGGCTTGGAGTAATGAGAGATTTGCTAACAGGCAGTAAAAAAATTCTAAAGAGTATAGGAAGAGTGGATGTAGGGAATAGCCACTGTCGTTGGGGGTGAGATAGAGCTGGGACACTGATCACACCATGACCACAGGCACCCTGCTACCACCCAAGAGGGAGAAGGGGAAGCAGCTGGCTTCCAGCCACTGCAGGACCCACGTGCAGAAGAAAGAGGTTTGTTGAGTGACTGAGTGAATGAATGAACCTCACCTCACTTATCGGACATTTCTTATCAGCCTCTAATAGATGAGCTTCCTTCTCCTTAGCATTGCCTTCAGACTCTTCTTTATCCCTCTGTACTCTCTTCTTGGGGATTTCTCATCTCCCATGGCAGTAGAACCTTAGTAAAATAAAGGAAATAATTGAGTGGAATTTCCAAGAATTTAAAAATATGAATCTCTAATGTTCCCCACATCTAAGACAGTACCTAGCATGTTGACAACACTCAATGAATAATTGTTGAATAAATAAATGAAAATGCAGCTGAAAAGCCAACATAATAAATGTACACTCAAAAATACATTACTGTGAAATTTTAGGACACTGGATATGAAAAGATGATACTGAAAAACTTCTAGGGAGATAAACTGGATCACCTATAATGGGAACTAAAATATAACATTTAGGCTTCTGAAGGAAAACTAATTTTAATCTAGAGTTTTATGCTTCATTAAGAAAAATTAGAGGATAATGTTAAATAAATCCAACTTCAGATATATTAAATCTCAAATTATGTATTTATGATACACACTTCATGGAAAGATAATTCACCAAAGTAACAGAGTAACTAAATAAAGAAGACATATGATCAAGGAAAATGGTTCCACAATAGGGAGAGGAGATAAGAATTCCTAGGATAAGGATTAAGAGAAATCCCAAGACAGCAGACATTCTGAAGACCTAGAAGCTCCCAGATTATATGGGATCATGAACACGAAGGACTCCAGAATGAATATATCCAGGAAAAAAAAGAAACCAATAAATTAATAATAAATTACCTGATGTCACCCACTATAACCAAACATACACAAAACAGTGTTTGTAGGTGTTTTAGTTTTGGGGAGGTAGTCACGAAAGAAAAAGAAAAGACAATCATTAACCCCAGGAAAAACAAAGATTTATTTAAGTAAGGGTGCAGATCTTAGTAAACAACCATGGTCAAAAGAGAACAATACTAACACAATAAAAAAAAAAAAAAGTGTGTAGGGGGACACTGAGGTTTAAATAAAAATTGTGATATAATTTTATTGAGAGTCAGGAGAAAGGAATGGTGGGCATTTGGTATCATGATGCAAAAGTGCTAATTTTTTTGTCTATTTTTTTTCTTTTTTTAAATTGAAGTATAGTTTATTTACAGTGTTGTACCAATCTCTGCTCTACAGCAAAGTGGCTCAGTTATACACATATATACATCCTTATGTTTAAGTTTTTTTCCATCATGGTTTATCACAGGATATTGAGTATAGTTCCCTGTGCTATACATTAGGACCTTGTTGCTTATCCATCATATATATATATACTAGTTTGCATCTACCAACCTCAAACTCCCAATCCATCCCTCCCCCATCCCACCTCCCACTTGGCAACCACAAGTCTGTTCTCTATGTCTGTGATTCTGTTTCTGTTTCATAGATAGGTTCATTTGTGCCATATTTTAGATTCCACATACAAGTGATATCATATGGCATTTGTCTTTCTCTTTCTGACTTACTTCACTTAGTATGGTAATCTCTAGTTGCATCCATGTTGCTGCAAATGGCGTTATTGTGTTCTTTTTTATGGCTGAGTAGTATTCCATTGTATATATGTGCCACATCTTCTTTACCCATTCATCTGTCGATGGACATTTAGGTTGTTTCCATGTCTTGAGTATTGTGAATAGTGCTGCTACAAACATAGGGATGCATGTAGCTTTTTGAATTATAGTTTTTTCTGGGTATATTCCCAAGAGTGAGATTGCTGGATCATATGGTAATTCTATTATTTGGTTTTCTGAGGAACCTCCATACTGTTCTCCATAGTGGCTGCACCAACTTACATCCCCACCAACAGTGTAAGAGGGTTCCTTTTTCTCCACACTCTCTCTAGCATTTGTGTTTTGTAGACTGAAAGTGCTAATTTTAGTGTTACATATAGGAAGTCATTGGCTGCAGTGCTACCTAATATTTAGTGACATGGAGGCTGAAGAAAGAGGTAGTCAAAATTTCTAAATAATAAGTACCGGTGGTGCACTTCTACACCATGATGCCAAATGTCCACCTCTCCTCTTTTCCTCCTCAATAAAATTATATCACAAATCACCATTTCACAATTTTTATTTAAATGACACTTCAATGTTTCTTTTTCTGTTTTTTTTTTTTTTTTGGCCTCTGATCACCACAGTTTTCTATTATAAACTTGAGTTGTTAATCAATTTTTGAAAGTCTAACACATACAAGTTTAATTTTTTTAAGAATTGAAAAAGTTAAACATTTTTTTAGTGAAGACCATGGGGTTGAGAAGGAAAAGGTTTTCTACATGAGACAATGATGTGAGGAAATTCAAAACCATGTTGAAGGACACAATTGCTGGTTTCTAAGACTCCATCACTCAGCTGAAATGCTTCAGTTAGGTTTCTGTTGATTTCTGTCACTGACCTTTCCCTCTGATCCCATCCTTCACCCAGCTTCCCAAATTACCTCCTAATCATAGATTTGGTCATTCACTCTCTTGCTCAAAATCCCACAACTACTGATGGACCACTTTAAACTCTTGTATGTGACATTTAAATCCCTAGAGTCTAACTCAAACCAAACCATCCAGGTTTATCTCTTATTCATCAGTGTCATACATCTCCTTTCTAGGTATAAATGATTCTTTACTCCTTCCACATTTCTGTCATTTCATGCCAGCTTCTAGGTCTGGAGGGTCCTCTTTCCCTCCTTCAGCCACCTCACTGGCCATTTTTCCATACATGAAACCCTGCTCCTGTTACCCCAAGGGATGTACTATTAGTTTTTCTTCCGTGCATCCAGTGGGCACGAAGCCTCCATCATAGCCCTTGCCGTGCCCTGTTTTGGATCCCGGGATGTACCTTAGGCCTAACTGCTCCACAGGAGAGCACCCCTTTTTTTCCTGGAGGGGAGAATCTGTGTCTTATGTAGAATTGTCATTCTGTGAAGATTTATCACAGTGCAGACACAGAGCAGGTACCCAAGAATTGTTCGTTGACTTTTAAACAACATATTTAAAAATTGTCAAATTGCACATGCGTCTTCACTGTTAATACTCACAATGAGTCTGTCAATTGTAGCAGCCATGATGTTCTGACTGTAAACATTTTTTGTGCTGTGCCATTTGTTAGGACAAATTCAAGACCCAAGAACCAATTGTTTAAGGCTTCAAATGACTCCTCGAATTATTTCAAAAATTCTGAGAATATTTATTTTTGAATAATTTATTCAGAAATACTTAGGAAAGCCCTAATTATAATTCCCCAAATACGTTAGAATGAAAAATTATGTACAACAAAAAATTCCAGGTCTCACTGGTGATAACCATAGCAGCCTTTGTATTAGCAAAATAATCTACTGGATTCAGTGGAAGACACAAGAGTGAGCAAACCTTTCTAATTGTCAGCTGGAGATCTTTCGATATAATGTTTGAATTTTTTTTCTTAACCCTCGTCCTTTATTTATGTTTATGTCTTTTTAACGCTGTTAAACTTTCTATATGGTTCAGGATGATAGTGATCTACAAATAAGCAGTCTTTGCTAGACTGCTATCCACTCCCTATCTTTGTCCTCCGATAACTTATAGTTGGCCAAATAAATCGACCTTGGGGTATAAATAAGAATACTTTTCCAAATAGTCCACTTGGCCTTGTAATGACACATATCTACACGTCAATAAAAGGAAACCAAGTATGTTTTGCAGTGAGCTTTGAAAGTGTTTCCCCAACTTAGCTGCATCAAATACACTCACAGCGGAAACAACCAATGCATGGCCTGCCGTTTCCAGAGGCTCCAACTGCAAAATCAAAACTGCTTATTACAGGGGAGGGAAGAATTTTCACTCTACTCATTTTGAAATCTTCTCCTGAAAAACTTAAGGAAACAAAGCCAACATGGAAGGTCAGTGTTGAAAGGAAAAATTAAATGTGCAGTGAGTGTTGCTTTTAAAAATTAGGAGTTCCTAGATAATATATGATATATAACTCAACTTTTCTTGAAATGATTTTTTACTACCCTGCTAAAAGTGAACAAATTCGGACAACACTTTCAGAAATATCAGATTGTGAACTCTTTAAGATGTAAAAACATTTGAATTACAGAAATTAAGAAATGAGTAGCAAGTAAATAATATTAATATAAACTATTTATCAATAGTCATTTAACATATCTCTGCAATAATTTTCCTATTTTATAAACACCTATACTGTGTACCATCTGCTGATACTTATTTTAATTCATGAAAAGACTACATTTAAATTAAAACGTCAGTGACAGAATCAGAACAAAAGAGAAAGGGCAGGAGAATAAACTGAATAAATTCCAAATATGACTTCTAAAGGCAGACAATATAAAAGCTATAATCTTAGTTTAAGCCTTACACTCTTTAAACACAGTAATTATAGGACATCTGCTGGGAACACAGCTTTGCTATTGGATAACGTTAATTGCCCTGTAATATTTCCTGACACTCCCCAAAATATGCCCCATTGCTTATACTTCATTCACATTTCAGTACCATTATGAACTTCTAATTCAAACAATCAAGACAGAACAAGGAACGGGTGACCTTGAACAATCACCCTCTCAGTGAACAGAATTTATTTTGTGCTTTTCAAAGATGTAGTTGCTTTCCTGAGACAGTGACTAATATAGTGAATAGTATTCCAAAATCAAGCAAATGCAAACAAGGGGGAAAAAATTATGGCGTAAACCCGAGGTTCCTTCCTTCTCGTTATTCTTAGAATATCGATGAAAGCTTTCCATATATTATGCTTTCTACAGGGAAAATAAAAAAGGAAGTGTGAAGTTCAAGCAAAAACCAAATCCTCTTTATAACGGAGACAGTTGAGTCCTGGATAGTCAAGGATACATTCAAACAGTGATTTCTTCTTTATTTCAACCTGTGAGAACCTTTAAGAATCCCATCAATCGAGAGCCAGAAAAAACATTCACTTCTCATAGCAAAATGGTGGGAGTTGAATGAACGACCCCTCAGGGGGCTCCGTGTGCAAAATATTTTAAGCACCGTCTGCCAAGTTAACAGTCCCTCCTGCGCGGCACCTCCTTGTTTCTCAAGAAATTTGAATTGTTCAAGAAATGTTGTACTCTTGGCCTTTTCTAATATGGAATGCATTAAGAGAAAACCCATAAATAAATGCTCACATATGCTCATGAGAAAGAAAGCAGACACCTCGAATTGATCTATTTGCCAACACAGGGGAGAGGGAACAGGCAAAACTGAAAAAGAAGGCAGCGGAAGTCGTAAATGATTGGGCCAGCCCGCATTCGCACTGTACTTCTTGGATGTACTGGGGAAAGTACTCTGGGTTGGTGCAACCCCGTTAGAAATGCAGGAAGAAAGAACGCAGAAAAATGCATTAGGCGGGTGCAATTCCCGTTGAGAAAAGAGTGTTAGCTTTTTTCCCACTGTTTGAAAGTCCCAGGAAAGAAAGTGAAAATGTACACTGATTTAATATAACCGTCCCCCACCTAAAAGGAAAGCAAAGTTTGAATTGCCTCAGTGATGTGAGACCCCAGAAAACAATCGCACAACAGTACAGAAATGAAGAAAATCGGCATCGACCTAAAACTGCTGTCATGTATGGAAGTCTCTGGTTTTTCTCCCAGCTTCTCCTCCTCCTCCTCCTCTTCTTTTAAAATTTTATTCCTCTTATGGAATTTATGACAGTTAAAACTGATAATATGATCATTTTATCCAATGTTTAGAGAAAAAGTCTTGGAAGATACTTCTTTTTAATTGTGCCATAATCCTCTTCCACTTGCGTGTAAATCCAACTCATTTCAGAAGTTTTACTACTGTGTCACCTCTTTCACATAGGAAAAGCCCCAAAGTATTAATTATATTAATTATGTAAGCCCTTCTTTGTACACCTTCAGTTCAAGATGTTAATTTTAACTATTTCAGCTTAAGAAAAAATAAAATAGAATTCATTCCTATCACCCTCACCTCACCATGTAGTTTTCTTATTCCTTTTTTTCTTTTGCAAATTTGGACTGTTTTCAGGGATATTCTGCACAGCATTAGGGAAACTTATGTTAGAACACATGTTGTATGATAGAAAAAAACCTTAAGCTAGCAAAAAAAAAAGCCCCAGAGAAACCCTCCCTGAATGATAAAGAAACAAAGATCTTAGAAAGCTGAGAGTGAGAGGTTGAGAAAGAACCTGAGAACATTTACTTCCCAAAACCTGGTGAGAGGTACAGAAAATAAACAGGAAAGATAAAATAAAATTGCTCCAAATCAGCCCTGATGGACCCTGAGACGATAACTTACCACTGCGAGATTTCCTTGAGGACTGAGGTGGTTCTAGGCTCGCTATGCAAAGCACTGTACAGGACGGAGCAGGGAAAAATGATCAACCATCTATGTGCTGGGTCCATACTGGGGGCTGTTTATGAAATCACATTACCTATGAAGACATTGCAATATAGTTAGCCTAACAAAACAAATGCCTAATATACTTTACTAGCCTCGAGGCAGGTACTAATAGGATCACTGTCTAATGTGTACAGATGTACATTTATCTACAAAAAGTAGAACTCTCAGCTTGCTTTCCTCAAGGTTTCATATTGCTATTTCTAGAAAATTACAGAGGAGAGTCTCCCCTGTTCTTTGCACAGCCCTTGCATGTCCTTGCATCCCTGCCCCCCTTCTTCCACATCTCTCCTCCGCCCTACACGTCCCTGGAAGGTGGGGCCTCCCTGTTACCATCAGTCTCCACCCCCCATGAGAAAATCCAATGTCCCTTCCAAGGACTGACCCCTCCATACACCCCAGGCTCCCCAGCACTGAGGCTCCCAAAGCTTCTGGACTTCCTACTGCTCTTCCTATGCTAAAGCAATGGGGGAAATGCCCTCCCTGTTCTTCCCTCTGTGCCAGGCATTGCCTCACACAAGACTCATTAGGCCCTGTCTTTTAGAAAAGCCCCACGTGGAACTGTTGGCTTCCCTTATGACCCAGACAGGAGTTCATTCCACAGCAGACCAGACCACATGCTGCTCCCTGCACATTTCATTTTCCACTGGGTGGCTCTCTGCAAACATTTTCCCTTTATGCAAATGTCCTTCTGTACTTAGTATTGCATGTTATCTTGTTTGAAGGTCTTTACATCTCTTATTTGAACCACAGAAGAAGCTGATGATGTAGGTGTTCCTATCATCTTTATTTTACAGTGAAAAACTTCAGTGTAACAACTTGGCCCAAATCATGCAGGTGGCAAGTAGTTCACCAGCCTTAAATATTATGCACATTGCCTATCCTACTCTCAATGAACAGTCCTTTAGGAATTGTCTAGATTCCTGAAATGGGCAAAACTTGTGGTAAAATGAGATGTCTGCTAAACGTTCCAAATTATGGAAAGTAATGTAAAAGATTGTGCTGGGAATAGGCACCCACAGAGCGAGGTGTTAATGGAATTGTGAGATGGCTCGGGGGGGTCCTGGGTCCTGATTTTATTGACTCGAAGCTCCGTGTTTTCCTTGGAATTACTGTCCACTCCTGAGCATGACTCAGGTCAAACGAACACTTCCACGTGGCTGAGTGGAATTCATGAGCTGCCCACTGTAGCCGCTTCACTGCAGAAGCAAATTTAGGCATCACTCTCCCAACCTGAAAACTCGGGCCAGCATTGGTACAGCAAAATGCCTAAAAGCACAGCTCCTGGGGACACCTCTACCCCGTAAGATCTGTGTGGCCGTGAGCAAGTTACTAAACATTTCCTCATCTATAAAATGGGTCTCATAATGGTGTCCTCATCACAGATTTGGTAGGAACATGAAATAAGTTAGCAAGTGTCAAGTGTTCACAGCAGTGCGTGGTCTATGCTAAAGGCTTTCTAAGTATGATTAAGACAGATTTATGGAAAAGACCACTTCTTACATGAGGCCTTGAGGATGGGGAGTATGGACAAATTTCAGACCACAACTATATTTTATTTCTATAACTTTGGAACGTACTAAACGGCAGACCAAACCCACAAACTCTTCCTATTCAATTTCCATTTGCTCTTGGCAAAAATATTCATTTCCCTGTATAAAGAAAAAAGGTCCAGAATAGATAACTGGATATCAAATATCCAACTCTTGCAAAATAACATTCTGATGAAAGGAAGGTAAATTAATCAGACTCAAGGTGATTAAATCTCTTTGAAAAGGCACAAAAGAAAGAAGGAAAAAGAAAGAAAGGAGGGAGGGTGGGAGAGAAGGAAGGAAGGAAGGTAGGTAGGAAGAGAGGGAGGGAGGGTGGGAAGGAGGGAGGAAGGAAGGAAGGAAGAAAAAAGAAAGAATAAAAAAACTGGGCAAAGAACTAGAGCTTTGTAGAACCCCATTTATTTTTTTTTTTGAGGATATTCTTTTTTTTTTTTTTAATTAATTTATTTATTTATTTATTTTTGGCTGTGTTGGGTCTTCGTTTCTGTGCTAGGGCTTTCTCTAGTTGCAGCAAGCGGGGGCCACTCTTCATCGCGGTACGCGGGCCTCTCGCTATCGCGGCCTCTCTTGTTGCGGAGCACAGGCTCCAGACGCGCAGGCTCAGTAGTTGTGGCTCACGGGCCCAGTTGCTCCGTGGCATGTGGGATCTTCCCGGACCAGGGCTCGAACCCGTGTCCCCTGCATTGGCAGGCAGATTCTCAACCACTGCGCCACCAGGGAAGCCCTAGAACCCCATTTTTATCCAAATCCTAAACATCACTCCACAACATCATGAAATGCCTTGGGCCCATTTGAATGGATGCTTTGTTGAGCTACACAATTCGTTATCACTTGAAGACACTCAAATACATTTATATGTAATTTGCTTTTGCATGATTTTATTAAAAGAAGAAACCCTGAGTGAGTTTCTTTTAATATTTGCCTAATAAAAATAATAATATCCACTTAAAGGTCAATTCTTGATGTACATTTGCCTACTTTAAATGATATTTGTGTGCCAATACCTCTAACACGTTTTCTCATAGAAGAATTGAAGAAGTTTTTCTACTAAGTTATTTGGAACATGGTCCTTGTTTGGAAATAACCTGAAGTACATTGTAAAGATTTTAGGAAGTTACTATTTTAGGAAATAAATGAAAGCATTGGCCTATAGCCCACATTCCATTTTATCTGGAAAATTATGTGCCACAAGCCAGGAGGCATATTTTTTCTTAGAAAATAGTTAGGCAACTTCATGATGTTAACATCATGGAAAGAAAGACAAGAGGGTGTCTTCCTTCCAGGGGAAGTAAAATTTCTGGAAAGGTATTTCATAGTCTTTTCCTTTTTTTTCCATCTTTAATTTTTTTTTAATTACTATCTGTTTAAACTGAAATTGTTTAGATTAAATCACTTCTGTTTCCTTGCAGTTTTGATATTTCCTTCTCAGAAACCCAAAGTTTTTCAGCTAAAGTTCAGGTTCTGGCTTAAACTGCATACTTCTGGTTTTCCCACATTTTATTTCAGATGTTGATCCAAGCTCAAATTAGATTCATATTTTCTGTTCTTTACAAAACCCCCACAAATTCTATATGGTTATAGATTATGTCTATTTAGAAAAATTGAGGGAGACTAAAAATGATAAGGCATATTATAACACGAACCTCAAAATTTAGCCTCCAAAGTTCTCTTATTGCCACTTAAGAAAGTAAAGTAAAAATAAAATGAATCAAGCCTAGGATAAGGGAATTTATTTCAATAAGGAAGAACTCTAAAGAAAACACGGCTTCTAGCAAAATTACCATTTTGCATCACAGACCCATTATTGTTGAATATTCAACATGTTTGACCAACCTTCAGTAACACATAATGCAAAGAAAGGCTTGTGAGATCCTTTATGAAATATTTATTTAGGAAATGAAAGCATAGTTCCATTTAATAATTATATTCTTCAAGAAAATAATTTGGAAGCATTCGAATTTATTATTTTATTCAACAATAATGTTGTTCTTTGATCTCATTTTGGTTTTTTTTTTTTTGCTTTCCCAAGCACTTTTTTTTAAAATTGAAGTATTGTTGATTTACAATGTTGTGTTTGTTTCAGGTTTATGGCAAAGCGATTCAGTTTTACACACACACACACACACACACACACATATTCTTTTTCCGATTCTTTTCTCTTACAGGTTATTACAAAATATTGAGTATAGTTCCCTGTGCTGTACGGTAGGTCCTTGTTGTTTATCTATTTTATGTTTAGTAGTGTGTATATTTGATCTTACACCTTGAACTGTGCTCATGAGAATTGCACGATGCTTTTCATACCACGGTCTCACCAGGCTTATTTCTCAGTGTGACCTACAAGGTTCTCAATCATCCCCTTTCTCATCTTGAACCTGAGGTTGCCAGATACCAAGTGAGTAAGCTCACGACTACCACACAGGAGCTTGTTTCCAATAATACGGACAACTGTCAACAGATCCAATGGTTGAAAGAACAACCAGTAGAAGGAAGTCTGTGCTGTGAGAAAGGCACGACCTGGGTTCAAATCCCACCTGTATCACTTACCGCATTTTCCCATATCACAGAATATTAGGAATTAGTGTCATCAGTAAAATCTGTTACAAGGGATGCCACACTCGGAGGAGGTCTGTAAGTTTCTGCATATGAGACTGGCTGGGTCTGGTGATGTGCCCAGGACCCTCGGGTCTGGCCGCCATGCAGGTGATGAGAACGAACGCACTGATGTTGACCATACGGCATCCTTGAGAGAACAGGGCTGACAGCAGGTAGGAGAAGGTCACACATTTGTCTGGAAATGGAACCCAAGCAAGTTTTGATGAGGTCTAGAAAGAAGAAAGAGGGATATAAAGGTCTCTGTGAAGAAAGCAATAACTAGTTACAGCTTCTAAAACAATGTAAGAATTCTCACCTCATTAAAATGTTGGCAGGGACACATCTTAGAAGCTATTATCAATGCATAAATTTAAAAAAAGCAATACATTTTATCATTTCACAAACTCATTCCCTGGGAATTAGGGGCAAGATATATTCATCCCAGAGTGTTGAAATTTGCAAAAAATTTCATAATGTGTGTGCATGTGGTTTTATTTTATTTTTCTAAAGTTATTTATTTGCATTTTAATGTTTCACCTATTTGTATTTATATTTACTGTAATAAATATCTATTCCATATCTACTATACACCAAGCACCATATTAAATATAGGGATGAAAAAACATTAGTATCAGCTCTTAAAGAGCTCACAACATATTTAGCAGGGACAGATCGTAACATCCATGAATTTACATGAGAAATTACTGCAGATTTATAAACAAAGTGCTACAGGAATGACAAGGAGGGAATAAGCCTGATTGGGTCAGAGGGGAAGGAGTTTAAAAAATACACAGAGAAGAGCTTTGAGGTGGGCAATGAGGAACGGAGAGTATTCTATGCTTTCTAGAATCAGAAAGTACTACTGCTAAAAAGACTTTTGCAATTATTAAGCTTAATTACCTCATTTTAAAGATGAGGAAAATGAGACTTGGACCTGTTAAATGATTTGCTGAAAAACTTATAAAGGCAAAAAAAAAATGTAAGAATCCATGGGGCTTGATTTCCAGGTTCCTGGATTTTTTTTTTTTTTTGGCTGTGCCATGAGGCATGCAGGATCTTAGCTCCTTGACCAGGGATCAAACCCGTGCCCCCTGCATTGGGAGCGCTGAGTCTTAACCACTGGACCACCAGGGAAGTCCCTTGGACTTTCCATTTTAGACTGTGGCCCCAAATCAGTGTCCCCCTTCACGAATCCCACCCCTATGCCCAATTCAGGCTAATTAACGTAGGTTCATTATTGAACAGGAAAATACTTAAACTTAACTATTTAAAGGAGGTAATGACTAAAGCAAAAATCCAGAAGTAATACTCTTAGCCACTGTTTCAAGATATTCCCATTTATTTACTTCACTGCTAGGTAATATGATATTATCTAGACACTACTTAGTTTGGTGCAAAAGGAAGTATAATACTATTTACCTTTTGATTGAATGCCAGAGATCCTTAATTGACAAGTGTTATTTATGATTTAAAACATCCCTTGAAACTCATAACCATCTGACTCCTACTTGCTCGGGTCCAGCAACTTTGAATTGGGCCTTTTGCCATTTCTGACAGATGGTCAGGAATATAAGTAGCCAAAATGCCATATATGTGCACTGACTGTGAAAATTTGGGGTCTGAGTCTCAGCTTAATCACCACATGGCTTTCAGTGCTGATTTCCACAAACGTGATTAAAGAGATGTGTGGAGTAAAAATGGCTCTTCGCTCGGTGGCTACACATAGATGTTCTAAATCTCCTGCTGCCTTGTGGTTCTCTTCATGGAGTGTCCTATTCATTTTTAAATCTACAGATAATTGCATTTTGAATGTAGACCTCCACATATTTTAAGCATTTGCTTTTATTTGTGTGCACCTTAATCTCAGAGCAGCCAGACAACAAATCTGGCACTCAAGTACGGAATGCAGCAGTGCTATGCTCTGGGGTAGAATGAGGACAATGTTGAGATCATTTAGATTTAATATTTTTTATAAGAAGTAGATATTATTGCAATATTTGAAGTTTAAGACCCTGTTGATAGCATTATTGATCAACTGTTTACATAGGTTTTAATAAATTAACAAAATGAAGAAATGGCTTATCACATTATTTGGGCCATTTGAAATAATGCATTTGATTTGGCCCTATGGTGATCAAATGGCAATTATTAACTGCTCATTAATTAGCTGTTATAATAACATCAATATAACCATATATGGATCAATTTGGTTAAGCTGTAGGGACTGTGCTTCTTCATTATATTTCCTACACAGTCTTTTTAAAGAAGCCAGAGATTGAGCTCAATTTTAGTCTCACTTTCAATATAACTAATAGGAATACAGTCTATTAATTAAATGCCACTATGGTTATTAGTATCAGTGAATACACTGCAATGTATACTAATCCTATAATGCATACTAGGATCTTTTTAATGCATGTCAAATTGTATATTTGCATCCTGAAAACTGTCAAGTTTTATAAATGCTTCTTTTCGTTTCTATTGAGTGTGGTTTTTATACTTTTCCCTTTCAGTCACTGATGAAAAATTGTTTAACATTTCAACACTTATTCTGACACAGAGCACAACAAAACATCTATTTTTCCCCTACTTAATTCTAGCTCACTGATTATGATTAAATGATGATCTTAACATTAATCATTAACATGAAATATTAGGGGATCAGATGGGAAATAAAATTTAGCATCATTTATGCTTTCGTATTAAACAAGAATGATAAAATTTTCTGATGCATCGTACTGGAGCATCTTGTGGAATAATATGTGGTATACATTTAAGCTAGTGACAAGAATCATTCATACTTTCTGTAAGATTACCATACACCAAAGAAAATAACCATACTAAATGATCTTCTCCTTCAGGGAAATGAACTGGGGAAGATGATTGCATGGCTATTTCCTTGTCTTCCAAATGCAAGGACAGTAATAATCACTCAACTCCTTCATTCTCTCCCCAGTTTGAAAAATCGTATGTGGAGGAAGGTCTGACATGTCATCTGGAATTAAATGATATTTACTAATCTCTCTTCCCACCCACCTGCCCTTCAAAAGTAGACATTTCTTGATTGGTTATTTGAGGATAGTGGCAATTCAAATGCAAATGGAGATCCTCTTTTGCACTTGAACTTATAATGACCCACCTCAGAGCTCTTAATAAGTAGGTCATGATGTAAATCTTTAGAACCAAACAAAGAAAAGCATAGACAATCTAGATTTTCATACATATCTCAAATCTTGACAAAGATATCTCCCACTAGCTGGGTGGGACAGGGTTAGAGAAAGTGTTTAATTTTTCAGTCTTTTTGCCTTTGGTTCAGTAGTGGCTGAATTGGAAGGGAAACTGGAGGAAAGAAATTTTACATTTGTTTTTCTACTGATGTGTTTTCCTTAACCCACTCCCTGCATCTACTGTGGAGTATAACACAACGTACACGAAAAGAGTCTCCAAGACTTATGGGGTTCTCTTGAGAGGAAATACATGCTTTCCCACAAGATATATGTCTAATATTAATATACACATTAATGTTAATTATATACAAATATAATAACTATAATTGTTATATTATATATAATTATGTATATAATGTCAATTTCTAAGTATATATTCTCTGTAGTTTGGTAATTTTACTGCTTTGGGATATAAAGATATAAAGGGTATAGAAGTACTGACAAAGTTTTAAATCCAATCAAGGAAACTTAAAGGATGTTTCCTAAGATATATCCATCTGGGAAATGTATTGCATATAAATAAAATAAGAGAAACATATAAAGAATTATCACTCTAGACCACTATAATACTGGGCAATATTTTATGACAATTTTCAAGCAGACAATCTTTGTCTAGCTTCTTCCTAGGCAAATGAGGAACTGAAGCCATTCTACTAGATACTGGACAAAATGGAAAAGAAGAAAGTGGTTAACATGGACACCTGTAAATGGTGCTTTTTTAAAAATCAATTGATTGTAGCTTATAACTCTCACTAACTTTATGAAAATGCCACTCTTTTTGTTTGTTTGTTTTTGTTTTTATTGTTTAAACCAGTTTCTGTGGGGAGAACCACAGTTAAAAGGACGTTCAACTTTTATTTTTGGTATGTAAAGATCTTAGTTCTCTGAAATCATAGCACTGAATTTTCATATGATCAATTTTATTTGAATCCATTCTATCAAAAGGACATTCTCAAATTGTGGCTAATGATGTCACTGCCCAGATTGTTACTCCTTGACATTTTTCATATATCATCACTGATACCCAACTGGCCAATGAATACTGCCCATGCTCTCTTACTGTTTTTTCTCAATTCCATGATCACAAGTCACCTTTCACAAGGACCACTGAAACCGATGTCTTCCTGCCTCTCCCCATTGCAACCTATTCTTTCACAACCAGCAGATATCTTTCTAAACCAAAATGGAATCTGTCACTTCAATAACTTTGGCTGTCCCCACCCTCCCTCAGGCTCAAGAGTAAAGCCTAGATTTCTTGGCTTATGAATGGAAAACTTTCAAGGTCTGCCACTCACCATCACCTTTGGGCTCTTCCTTGGCCATTCTCTCTCATAAAACTTAAACTCCATCCACACCAAATTTTTTCCCTTTCCCAGTGAAAAATGCCACTCTTGATAATTTTGTGTTTTAACCACACACAAAAAAATGTTAAGCTTGGAATAAAAATATTTTTCCTAACTGTTTTTTTTTCCTTCTATTTCCTTATGCTAGGGAAAGCCTTAGATTGTTGACATGAATGTACAACATAGGATAGATATTATTATGAACCTCCAAGTAGCTGATCTTTGATGCAAAATGCTTTTGATGTTCCCACAATATATTGCTTAATATATATTAAGAAACATACTAACAGGCCCTCTGAGTTATATCAATACTTCTATATGGCTATAAATAGAAAGGCAGGTGGAAGGGAGCTGCAAAGATCTTGAGAGCAGAACCAGCCCCTGTTCCCTGTTCCCATCTCATGCATCTTTATTCCTTGGCTACTCATGTTTCATGACTGGACCAGGCACACCTGCCTCTGCTGTCACAATAAAAGAACAAGAAAGGCAACCAAAGTTTAAAATGAATGAATGAATAAATCTAAGATTTTTAACAAAGAAAACACTAGTATATCAATTAAATATCTTATTCTATTCTCCTCAAGTCAAGAGATGAGTGATTTCTCTCATTATTAGGTCTTCTCTAAAAATGAAAGTGACACAAGGTAGGGGCATCGCACTGTAGATTTGTCTTGTCCTTGTTTATAACCCCCTGCATCGTGTCTACTCTTGTGTCAGGCTATACAGTCCCCTGATCATCACACAGTATTTCCTACTGATTGGTTAGGACTCACCAGCACGTGTGAAGGTTGTTAAATCCTCTAGAAATTCACATCTCACTGGGGTTAACCCAGGCCACTGATGGGCCTTCAGCTTTACATATCATGAACTTGGTCCTTTGAAAATATTTATTTTCATGACTTTGTGATTTCATCCATTTTTTCTTGCTTAGCTTGACTGTCCCCTGAGTACCAATACCACCGGTACCCCACATATTTTTCCTTGTTTTATGACTTTGGGTGAAATAATTTGTTTGTGTGAGTTAGATCTTAAACATTCTCAGTGTGATGATTTTTTTTCATTGCTACTGCTTTCTTGAAATCTCTGCAGAAGTGTAACTCAATTTGTACTCCTGAGTTTACTAATTATTCACTACACTGCCTAATGGGACTATCATTCCAAATTTTATCGTATATTTATATAGCAATAAAGCTCTTTATAGACAACTAAGGCACAACAGTACAAGACAACTACCAATTCAGTTGCTGATTTCACTTCTTCCAAATTTCTTATGATGATACATAAGAAATAGACTATGTATATTTAGTTCCTTATTGCTTTTTAATAGTTCATTTAAAAACCCCATTTAGCACCATGGCTCCTGGATGAATTTTATTTCTTCTTTCATTTGTTACTGTGTCCTGTGCCACATATGATTATGCCATAAACAAAATTTCTTAAAGTTACTTTTAAATAGGTACTGGTATTTTAATATTTAGATTCAGGAAAAACCCTGATGTCTTTGGAAATGTGTTGCTGTTAGAATTGGTAGAAGTAACCTACATATGTAATTAGTTTTTAATAAATGCATTTTGAAAATAAATAAGTAAATTAACTTTAATCTACTGTGCTTCCCACACACTAGATATTTCTATTTAATATCTTTTGGATTGAACTCCAGACATTAAACAATGTGTGCTTCTTTTATCATCACCATGACATTCACTAGATGATAAGATGGCAAATAGACACTTTCTTTCAGAATCTGCTATAATCTTTGTGTGAACTCCAGAATTAATAAATTAAGGAATGTCTTACATTTTACATAGCATTTTAGGGATATATCTGCAGCTTTAAAATGGAGAGTTGGTTTCAAAATCATGTTGAGAATCAGCCAAATTACTCTGTCTCCTCCTCATTTCCCGTGCTACTCCTCACTACACAGTTGCCACGCTTGGTCCTTTCTATTTGTCCTGGAGGGATATGGATGCCCCACATCCCATCTGATGAGTCACCCACTTAATGGAAAACATACATAATGATACATGTGGATGAACACATTTGGCATGAATATTTACATGTACATACAATTAACCTTCATTAACATAATTTTTAAATGTGAAAAAACATACCCTCTTAAGGTTGAATTTAAAGAAGAAGTGGCTTTATGTTTTAATACTTCTCTTTCTATGCCAGAGAATTAAATTGCGGAAAGAATTCACAATAGTACTGAATTTAATCTTCTTTCCAAGGAGCAGTTGAGGTGAAGGACATGCACGGAGGAAAGGGAATCACAGGGCAGAGCCAGAGGCACCTAAAGACCTGTCCAGAAAAAACTTTGCTTTATTATTTAAAGAAGCAAAAACAACACTCAGGTTTTCTGGATTTAATAAAATGCCCATGTAGGAGGACCTTAAAGATGGTGGAGGAGGGAGATGTGGAGATCACGTTCCTCCCCACAAATACATCAGAAATACATCTACATGTGGAACAACTCCTACAGAACACCTACTGAATGCTGGCAGAAGACCTCAGACCTCCTAAAAGGCAAGAAACTCCCCACGTACCTGGGTAGGGCAAAAGAAAAAAGAAAAAACAGAGACAAAATAATAGGGACGGGACCTGCACCTGTGGGAGGGAGCTGTGAAGGAGGAAAGGTTTCCACACACTAGGAAGTCCCTTCGCGGGCGGAGACTGCAGGTGGCGGCGAGGGAAGCTTTGGAGCCACGGAGGAGAGCCCAGCCACAGGGGTGTGGAGGGCAAAGCGGAGAGATTCCCGCACAGAGGCTCGGCGCCGAGCAGCACTCACCAGCCCAAGAGGCTTGTCTGCTCCCCCGCTGGGGCGGGCGGGGCTGGGAGCTGAGGCTCGGGCTGCGGTCGGATCGCAGGGAGAGGACTGGGGCTGGCGGCGTGAACACAGCCTGAAGGGGTTAGCGCACCACAGCTAGCCGGGAGGGAGTCCGGGAAAAGGTCTGCAGCTGCCGAAGAGGCAAGAGACTTTTTCTTGCCTCTTTGTTTCCTGGTGCGCGAGGAGAGGGGATTCAGAGCGCTGCCTAAACGAGCTCCAGAGACGGGTGTGAGCCGCGGCTATAGCGCGGGCCCCAGAGACGGGCAGGAGACGCTAAGGCTGCTGCTGCCGCCACCAAGAAGCCTGTGTGCGAGCACAGGTCACTCTCCACACTGCCCCTCCCGGGATCCTGTGTGGCCCGCCACTGCCAGGGCCCCCTGATGCAGGGACAACTTCCCCAGGAGAATGCACGGCGCGCCTCAGGCTGGTGCAACGTCATGCCAGCCTCTGCCACTGCAGGCTCGCCCCGCCTCCTCCGTACCCCTCCCTCCCCCGGCCTGAGTGAGCCAGAGCCCCCAAAGCAGCTGCTCCTTTAACCCCGTTCTGTCTGGGTGGGGAACGGACGCCCTCAGGCGACCTACATGCAGAGGCAGGTCCAAATCCAAAGCTGAACCCCAGGAGCTGTCAAACAAAGAAGAGAAAGGGAAATTTCTCCCAGCAGCCTCAGAAGCAGTGGATTAAATCCCAACAATCAATTTGATGTTCACTTCACCTGTGGAATACCTGAATAGACAATGAATCATCCCAAAATTGAGGCAGTGGACTTTGGGAGCAACTGTAGACTTGGGGTTTGCTGTCTGCAAGTGACTAGTTTCTGATTTATATGGTTATCTGAGTTTAGTTTTTAGCGCTTGTTATCATTGGTGGATTTGTGTATTGGTTTGGTTGCTCCTTTCTTTCATTTTTTTAATTACTTTTTTTATTTGAAAAAAATATATTTTTAATTTTTAATTTTAATAACGTTATTTATTTTATTTTATTTTTCTTTCTTTTTTTCTCACTTTTCTTCTGAGCCATGTGGCTGAGAGTGTCTTGGTGCTCCGGCTGGGTGTCAGGCCTGAGCATTTGAGGTGGGAGAGCCAAGTTCAGGACATTGGACCACCTGAGACCTCCTAGCCCCATGTAATATCAATCGGTGAGACCTCTCCCAGAGATCTCCATCTCAACGCTAAGACCAGCTCCACTCAACAACCAGCAAGCTCCAGTGCTGGACACCCTATGCCAAACAACTAGCAAGACAGGAACACAGCGCCATCCATTAGCAGAGAGGCTGCCTAAAATCATACTAAGTTCACAGACACCCCAAAATACACCACTGGCCATGGTCCAGCCCACCAGAAAGACAAGATCCAGCCTCATCCACCAGAACACAGGCACCAGTCCCCTCCACCAGGAAGCCTACACAACCCACTGAACCAAACTTACCCACTGGGGGCACACACCAAAAAATCTGGGAACTACGAACCAGCAGCCTGTGAAAAGAAGACCCCAAACACAGTAGGTTAAGCAAAATGAGAAGACAGAGAAACACACAGCAGATGAAGGAGCAAGGTAAAAACCCACCAGACCAAACAAATGAAGAGGAAATAAGCAGTCTACCTGAAAAACAATTTAGAGTAATGATAGTAAAGATGATCCAAAATCTTAGAAATAAAATGGAGAAATACAAGAAACTTTTAACAAGGACCTAAAAGAACTATAGTGCAAACAAACAATGTTGAACAACACAATAAATGAAATGAAATTAAAAATTCTCTAAAAGAAATCAATACTAGAATAACTGAAGCAGAAGAGTGGATAAATGACCTGGAATATAAAACGGTGGAAATAACTACTGCAGAGCAGAATAAAGAAAAAAGCATGAAAAGAGTTGAGGACAGTCTCAGAGACATCTGGGACAACGTTGAACACACGAACATTCGAATTATAGGGGTCTCAGCAGAAGAAGAGAAAAAGAAAGGGACTTAGAAAATATTTGAAGAGATTATAGTTGAAAACTGCCCTAATATGGGAAAGGAAATAGTCAACCAAGTCCAGGAAGCACAGAGAGTCCCATACAGGATAAATCCAAGGAGAAACATATTAATCAAACTATCAAAAATTAAATACAAAGAAAAAATATTAAAAGCAGCAAGGGGAAAACAACAAATAACATACAAAGGAATCCCCATAAGGTTAACAGCTGATCTTTCAGCAGAAACTCTGCAAGCCAGAAGGGAGTGGCAGGACGTATTTAAAGTGATGAAAGAGAAAAACCTACAACCAAGATTACTCTACCAGCAAGGATCTCACTCAGATTTGACAGAGATATTAAAAATTTTACAGACAAGCAAAAGATAAGAGAATTCAGCACCACCAAACCAGCTTTACAACAAATGCTAAAAGAACTTCTCTAGGCAGGAAACACAAGAGAAGGAAACGACCTACAAAAACAAACCCAAAACAATTAAGAAAATGGGAATAGGAACATACATATCAATAATTACTTTAAATGTAAATGAATTAAATGCCCCAACGAAAACTCATAGACTGCCTGGATGGACACAAAAAGAAGACCTGTATATATGCTATCTAAAAGAGACCTACTTCAGACCGAGGGACACATAGAGACCAAAAATGAGGTGATGGAAAAAGATATTCCATGCAAATGGAAATCAAAAGAAAGCTGGAGTAGTAATACTTATATCAGACAAAATAGACTTTAAAATAAAGACTATTACAAGACACAAAGAAGGATACTACATAATGATCAAGGGATCAATCCAAGAAAAAGATATAACAATTGTAAATATTTATGCACCCAACATAGGAGCGCCTCAATACATAAGGGAAATGCTAACAGCCATAAAAGAGGAAATCGACAGTAACACAATAATAGTAGGGGACTTTAACATCCCACTTTCACCAATGGACAGATCATCCAAAATGAAAATAAATAAGGAAACACAAGCTTTAAATGACACATTAAACAAGAGGGACTTAAATGATATTTATAGGACATTCCATTCAAAAACAACAGATACACTTTCTTCTGAAGTGCTCAAGGAAAATTCTGCAGGATAGATCATATCTTGAGTAAAAAAATCAAGCCTTGGTAAATTTAAGAAAACTGAAATTGTATCAATTAAATTTTCTGACCACAACACTATGAGACTAGATATCAATTACAGGAAAAATAGGTTAAAAAATACAAACACAGGGAGGCTAAACAATATGGTACTAAATAACCAAGAGATTACTGAAGAAATCAAAGAGGAAATCAAAAAATACCTAGAAACAAATGACAGTGAAAACATGATGACCCAAAACCTATGGGATGCAGAAAAGCAGTTCTAAGAGGGAAGTTTATAGCAATACAATCCTACCTCAAGAAACAAGAAATATCTCAAATAAACAACCAAACATTACACCTAAAGCAATTAGAGAAAGAAGAACAAAAACCCCCCAAAGTTAGCAAAAGGAAAGAAGTCATAAGGATCAGATCAGAAATAAGTGAAAAAGAAATGAAGGAAACAATAGCAAAGATCAATAAAACTAAAAGCTCTTTCTTTGAGAAGATAAACAAAATTGATAAACCATTAGCCAGACTCATCAAGAAAAAAAGGGGAAGACTCAAATCAACAGAATTAGTAATGAAAAAGGAGAAGTAACAACTGACACTGCAGAAATACAAAGGATCATAAGAGATAACTACAAGCAGCTATATGCCAATAAAAGTACAAGTTTGAAGAAATGGACAAATTCTTACAAAAGAACAACCTTCCGAGACTGAACCAGGAAGGAATAGAAAATATAAACAGACCAATCACAAGCACTGAAATTGAAACAGTGATTAAAAATCTTCCAACAAACGAAAGCCCAGGACCAGAAGGCTTCACAGGCGAATTCTGTCAAACATTTAGAGAAGAGCTAACACCTATCCGTCTCAAACTCTTCTAAAATATAGCAGAGAGAGGCACACTCCCAAACTCATTCTACGAGGCCACCATCACCCTGATACCAAAATCAGACAAAGATGTCACAAAAAAAGAAAACTACAGGCCAATATCACTGATGAACATAGATGCAAAAATCCTCAACAAAATACTAGCAAACAGAATCCAGCAGCAAATTAAAAGGATAATACACCGTGGTCAAGTGAGGTTTATCCCAGGAATGCAAAGATTCTTCAATATAGGCAAATCAATCAATGTGATACACCATATTAACAAACTGCAGGATAAAAACCATATGATCATCTCAATAGATGCAGAAAAAGCTTTTGACAAAATTCATCGCCCACTTATGATAAAAACTCTCCAGAAAGTAGGCATGGAGGGAACTTACCTCAACATAATAAAAGCCATATATGACAAACCCACAGCCACCATCATTCTCAATGGTGAAAACTGAAACCATTGCCACTAAAATCAGGAATAAGACAAGGTTGCCCACTCTCACCATTATTATTCAACATAGTTTTGTAAGTTTTAGCCTTAGCAATCAGAGACGAAAAAGAAATAAAAGTAATCCAAATAGGAAAAGAAGAAGTAAAATTATCACTGTTTGCAGATGACATGATACTATACATAGAGAATCCTAAAGATGCTACCAGAAATCTACTAGAGCTAATCAATGAATTTGGTAAAGTAGCAGGATACAAAATTAATGCACAGAAATCTCTTGCATTCCTATACACTAGTGATGAACAATCTGAAAGACAAATTAAGGAAACACTACTATTTTCCACTGCAACAAGAAGAATAAAATACCTAGGAATAAACCTACCTAAGGAGACAGAAGACCTGTATGCAGAAAACTATAAGACACTGTTGAAAGAAATTAAAGACGATACAAACAGATGGAGAGATATACCACGTTCTTGGATTGGAAAAGCCAACATTGTGAAAATGACTATACTACCCAAAGCAATCTATAGATTCAGTGCTATCCCTATCAAACTACCAATGGCATTTTTCACAGAGCTAGAACAAAAAATTTCACAATTTACATGGAAACACAAAAGACCCCGAATAGCCAAAGCAATCTTGAGAAAGAAAATGGAGCTGGAGGAATCAGGCTCCCTGACTTCAGACTATACCACAAAGCTACAGTAATCAAGACAGTATGGTACTGGTGCAAATTCAGAAATATAGTTCAGTGGAGCAGGATAGAAAGCCCAGATATAAACCCACGCACATATGGTCACCTTATCTTTGATAAAGGAGGCAAGAATATACAATGGAGAAAAGACAGCCTCTTCAATAAGTGGGGCAGGGAAAACTGGACAGCTACATGTAAAAGAATGAAATTAGAACACTCGCTAGCACCATACACAAATATAAGCTCAAAATGGATTAAAGACGTAAATGTAAGGCCAGACACCATCAAACTCTTAGGGGAAACATAGGCAGAACACTATGACATAAGTCACAGCAAGATCCTTTTAGACCTACCTCCTAGAGAAATGGAAATAAAAACAAAAATAAACAAATGGGACCAAATGAAACTTAAAAGCTTTTGCACAACAAAGGAAACCACAAACAAGACGAAAAGACAACCCTCAGAATGGGAGAAAATATTTGCAAACGAAGCAACTGACAAAGGATTAATCTCCAAAATATACAAGCAGCTCATGCAGCTCAATATCAAAAAAACAAACAACCCAGTCCAAAAGTGGGCAGAAGACCTAAACAGACATTTCTCCAAAGAAGATATACAGATTGCCAACAAACACATGAAAGGATGCTCAACATCACTAAACGTTAGAGAAATTCAAATCAAAACTACAATGAGGTATCACCTCACACCAGTCAGATTGGCCATCATCAAAAAATCTACAAACAATAAATGCTGGAGAGGGTGTGGAGAAAAGGGAACCCTCTTGCATTGTTGGTGGGAATGTAAATTGATACAGCCACTATGGAGAACAGTATGGATGCTCCTTAAAAAACTAAAAATAGAACTACCATACGACCCAGCAATCCCACTACTGGGCATATACCCTGAGAAAACCATAATTCAAAAAGAGTCATGTACCACATTGTTCATTGCAACTCTATTTACAATAGCCAGGACATGGAAGCAACCTAAGTGTCCATTGACAGATGAATGGATAAAGAAGATGTGGCACCTATATAAAATGGAATATTACTCAGCCAAAAAAGAAACCAAATTGAGTTATTTGTAGTGAGGTAAATGGACCTAGAGTCTGTCATATAGAGTGAAGTAAGTCAGAAAGAGAAAAACAAATACCGTATGCTAACACATATATATGGAATCTAAAAGAAAATTTTAAATGGTCCTGAAGAACTTAGGGGCAGGACAGGAATAAAGACGCAGATGTAGATAATGGACTCAAGGAAACGGGGAGGGGGAATGGTAAACCTTGATGATGTGAGAGAGTGGCATGGACATATATACACTACCAAATGTAAAATAGATAGCAGCTGCATAGCACAAGGAGATCAGCTCGGTGCTTTGTGTCCACCTAGAGGTGTTGGATAGGGAGGGTGGGAGGGAGATGCGAGAGGGAGGGGATATGGGGATATATGTATACGTATAGCCGATTCACTTTGTTATACAGCAGCAACTAACACAGCAATGTAAAGCAATTATACTCAATAAAGAAAGATGTTTAAAAAAATGCCCATGTAATTCTTATCACGACTGTTTCTTGAGCACCTATCATAAAATCTTTGTCATCACCATCCAAGGAAAGTGTTGTTATCCCTATTTCCAGATGAGGAAACTCAAGTTTGTAGATTTTTCATGATTTGCAAATGTAATACATTATATAAAGGACATGTCTGGGAACCCAAGCCAATTTAACTGGCTTCAAAGTCCATTTAGTTCCTCTCTATCATAACGCCTGCTTAATAATTGTATTTAAATCTTTGGGGCTAGGCTCACCTGTTGTGATTTTCCAAACCACATATTTTTGTCTTGTTTAGACTCTCCTAAGTCGGTATTCATTTGACACATAATGACTGATCACCTGATATCTGCCCGGCACTGTGCTGTGTCTGGAATATATCTGCTCTATTTAATTCCCACGTAAGAAAACACTGAGCTTAACTTTTGACGGCCACAAATCCCTCTTCTTTCAATATTTTCTGAAATATAGCAATAAAAGATAATGGATATGAGCTGAGAACACTGAATATTTATGACAAAGTCTGAAAAGAGTACATTTTACATTCCTAGGTTGTCCAATTGAGATGCCATAAATCACAAGTATATCAAATATTTTAACCGTAAAAAGGGATCTATTTGTGTCTTTAAGAAGGTAGCTTGTTTCTCTTAATAGAATGATCCCAACAATTTTATTATGCATTAGCTACATAAATGAATCTTTTTTTTCCTTTTTCTGATAATAAAGTGCTTTTAGAAATAAATTACTTCAACTTGTGTGTAATGAATAAGGGCATTAAGCACAATCCTGTGAACTGTTCATCTTGACTGCAAGTCACTTATTTTTACCTAGGAATTACCTCATAAATTGTGGAATTGGGCACCGGCTACTAAGTCTGGCTATACTTCTCACTGTAAGCCCATAATAAATAGATGTGTTATACTAAATTAAATGATAAAAAATGGATGATTCCGAGGATCTCCTCCATCAAAAGTTTTGTAATTTAATTCCGATTGATACCCTGCTTACACCCAGGATTTTTTAAAATTTATATTTATTGAAGTATAGTTGATCTACAATGTTGTGTTAGTTTCAGCTGTACAGCAAAGTTATTCAGTTATATATATAAATTTATATTACATATATAATGTATATATATATATATAAATATATATGTTAATAATACATTTATATATATATATATATATATATATATATATATATATATATATTCTTCTTCAGATTCTTTTTCCATATAGGTTATTACAAAATATTGATTATAGTTCCCTGGGCTAGACAGTAGGTCCTTGTTGTTTACCTATTTTATGTATAGTTGTGTGTATCTGTTAATCCCAAACTCCTAATTTATCTCTCCGCCCACCTTTCCCCTTTGGTAACCATAAGTTTGTTTTCTATGACAGTGAGTCTGTGAATTGGAACATGGATCCCGTTTCAATGAAGGAAATGGAAACGTCTCTAGTTATTTTTGTACAGACAGGAAATTAGAAATAAATCTCTTTGAAAACTGTTGCAGATTCTACTAGACTGATGGGTTCCACGGTGGCCTCTCCGGAATGATCGACAAACACTGATTTATCTAACAATCAGGAAAGTGGGAGATCAGGAGGCTGTGGTTACTGCAGCCACCGAGTGTGAGGATATGTGGATTTGGCTGAGATGTGGGATTAGGAGGCCAGAAACAGGTCCCATACCACACAACTGCTTAGACCCCGATATTTTCTGATCATTGCTGCTAAAATCCCATCACCACCCAAGGAACTAGAGGCTAAATCGTGATACACCCAAACTCCTGAGCACCATCATGGTCTCTCAACATCCTCAGAGCTGATCTGGCACCTCCACGACTTCCCAACAGGAAACAGCCAGGATCATCAGTAAACTGACTTCAGCCTCTTGGTGCATCTCATTGGAGGAATCTAATTTTCACTGCTACTGTTGCTTGTAAGGGGGACTGGGAAGTACAAATTTTTAACTTTTCGTATTCTGCATAAGAGGCAGGTACACAGAAGGAGGATGGATACTAATTAACCACATCTACCAAAGATCCTGGTAGGTAGTGAAGGATATCATTTTTCAGTAACTATAATTAGAATAAAGTGTTGTCACTGAGAACAAGTGAAATCAGGTTACAAAGGATGTAACCTTTTACTTCTGTGACATAGGCTCTGAAAGTAGCCAAAAGTTTTCAAATTGTTATATGTGACTTGAAGAATGCATGCTTTCCTATATTGTTATGCTATTCAAACAAACTGGAGTTGATATAAAAGCCTGATAGCTTATTTTAAGATTTTTCTATGAGGCATAAGTTCCGGAATAGAAGTAAGTTTTTGTCTGTTTTGTTTTAACTACAAATGCTGCTACTGTCTTGCTACCAGGTTTCCTTCTATCTCTACATTCTTTCCCCAAGTTACATCATCCACTTCCCTTGCTTTAAATAACATTTCTATATTTTGATTCCAAAATGAATACTCCAGCCCAGATCTCCTTTGCAGGTCAAACTTGCAGGCCCCAATTCATACACAGCATCTTCTCTGAAATGTCTCATAGGCCTGCTCTGAAAATAGACACCTGGTTATCTCACCAGGCTAGGGTAGGAGAAACCTGTTTCTCCGTGAATTGTACCACCATCCATCCGATGACACAAGACAGAAATCTGAATTTCTCTCTTGCACATGACATTAAACTCATCACCAAGGCAGTGTCCTAATCCAGCTAAAAGCCTACTCTTTTTTTTTTTTTTTCAGTTTTTAAAAAAGTTTTTATTGGGGTATAATTTACAATGTTGTATTAGTTTCAGGCGTACAGCAAAGTGAATCAGTTATACATATACGTATACATCTTCTACTGTTGATCCCTATAATCCATTCTCCATGCAGCCCTGGCCACTGCATTAAGATTAAAATTAAAACCCATTCAGTGACCTCCAAAACGTGTTATAATCCATCCTCACCCACCCCTCTGACCCATTGTTGGCCTACTCCTCTCATCGTTCACTACATCACAGGCCCATTGGACTTGGAAAGTTCCTTACAACACGCCCTTTTCTTTCCCAACCCTGACTGTTCCCCTGACTCATGGCATCTAATCTTGCAGGGCTCAGCCTTCATATCACTCCCCTTCGAGAACTTTCTCGACCACAATGTCTAAATTAGCTTCATCCCATTTTCATATTCTTTCATCTCTTTCTGCTTCTCTTTTTGCCAACTGCCTCCTTCATCTGACTTGCCGAGTGTCTTAGTGTCTAGTACAGTGCCTGGCACATAGCAGATGCTCAATAATTATTCATCACAGTAGTTTCCAAAGTGAAATGCCCACATCTGAAAGTGTAAGCATGATTTTCTACTGTTTCAGTAAGAAATATATATATATATACACACACACACACATACAATTGTTATACATACATACACATACTAATTTAAAAAGTTTAAAAGGCATGAAGCATCACTGATGTTTGTAGTGTCAGGGTTCCTCACCCTCTGCCAGGTAAACCTGTCTTCCACCATCTATGATGCGCTCCCTCCAAGGGAAGGTGAGCACTTCACGAAGGAAAGTTGTCACAAGAGCTTCCTCACCTATTTGTTGATTTAAGTGCACCGTGATGTAGCTTCTCTGTGCCTGGTTGAATGGCTTTATGAACTATATTTTCAAATTTTAAAAACACAAATGCTCAAAACTTGGACAAGCAACCAAAAAGCAAAAAAAAAGTTTCTGGCAATAAAATGTGACCTGAAGATACCACAAAAATAAAAGCAAACAAACAACAAGAAAATGGCAGAGCTAATACTTTCCCTTTTATAGTCACTCATTAGCCATGTTAAGGGGTGAAAATAACAACAATTCAATCAGTTCTAAAAAAAAGGTCACTCAAACATTTGAAATTCTCAAGAGGATCATCTGGGAATATGGATTTGCTGACCTTATGATATGTTGAAATTAGTCTTGAGCATTTTTAATCTGTCCTTGTATTATTCACCCTTGAGCCCTGTAGCAGTGTATTCTGGTTTTCAAACCTTCTTAATTGAAAATCTGTTGTACAATATAATAATTATTTTCTTATCATAAAATTAATACATGTTTATCAGAATTACATAAAATAATGATAAGTAAATAGAATAAACTAAAAATCACCTATAATCTCACCATCTAGAGAAAACTTACATCAAATATCATTGTCCTACATACACTTCAATACATTTTACAAAAAGAGATGACTTCAAACTGATAAATGTTTATGCATACCTAGAAGATTCATCAAAAAGCCAGGAAAACAAAATACAAATAAAAATAAAGATTCATTTTTTTCATTTTAAGTAGTCAATATTTATGAAGATAGGTAACTTTATTAAATGTTTACTAGAAGCCAACATTGTGTTAAATGTTCCACAAACATGTGTCCACTGAATCCTTACAATTAACCCATGAAATAGCTGTTCTTGATTATTCATGTTTCACAAGTGAAGAAATTGGATCTTGGAGTACTGAAGGAACTTTCTGAGATCACAGGGCAGACCAAAAATGCCAGCTGTCTTCCATAAATGCAACTTTTCACGATTTTGACCAGAGTTATCTAGAATGACTGTGATTCACAATTGCAGCTTCTTAAATGACAGTCATTCTGATCATCAGACTCTAGGTCCCCTCACAAAAGTTCTATAAAAGCTAAAGCACGATTTAGTCCTTCTGTGTCTCAATTCCCTCATCTGTAAAAAAGCCATAATATGTTTTACACTTAGAATGTTATTGTGAAGATGAAATGCGATAGTATATAGGAGAACACTTAGAAATAGATACAAGAACCACAAAATACAGGGTTTTTATGTTAAGGAAAGGGAAAAAAAATATCATTCACTCTGTGCCTGTGATACAAAAAAATTGTCTCAGGAAACGTTAATTTTTTAAGCTTCAATACAAATCTATGGGGTATGCTTGAGTTGCTGCATTTTTACAGATGAGAACACTGAGGCTTAGAAATGGAAACTGTATATGGTGTTAGAGAATGTTCTCATTTCATTCTTTTACATGTAGCTGTCCAGTTTTCCCAGCACTACTTATTGAATAGAATGGCTTTTCTCCATTGTATATCCTTGCTTCCTGTGTCGTAGATTAATTGTCCATAAGCATGTAGGTTTATTTCAACCTTTGTCTCTTGTCCCATCAATCTAATAGTTTTTGGGCAAGTACCATACTGTTTTGATTACTGTAGCTTTGTAGTATAGTATGAAGTCAGGATGTATGATTCTTCTTTCTCAAGATTATTTTGGCTATTCAGGGTCTTTTGTGTTTCCCTACAAATTTTAAAATTATTTTTTCTAGTTCTGTGGAAAATGACTTTGGTATTTTGATAGGGATTGCAGACTCTGTAGGTTGCCTTAGGTAACATGGTCATTTTAATAGTATTCATTCTTCCAGTCCAAGAACATGGTATGTATTTCCATCTGTTTATGTTGTCTTCAGTTTCTTTCATCAGTGTCTTATAGTTTTCTGAATATAGGTATTTTGCCCCCTTAGGTAGGTTTATTCCTAGGTATTTTATTCTTTTTGATGTGATGGTATATGAGATTGTTTTCCTTAATTTCTCTTTCTGATATTTCATTGTTAGTGTGTAGAAATGCAATAGATTTCTGTATAGTAATTGTGTATCCTGCAACGTTACCAAATTCATTAATGAGCTCTAGTAGTTTTCTGGTGGTGTCTTTAGTATTTTCTATGTATAATATCATGTCATCTGCAAACAGTGACAGTTTTACTTCTTCCTTTCCAATTTGGATTCCTTTTATTTCTTTTTCTTCTCTGATTGCCATGGCTAGGACTTCCAAAACTGTTGAATAGAAGTTGTGAGAGTGGGCATTCTTGTCTTGTTCCTGATCTTAGAGGAAATACTTTCAGCTTTTCACCATTGAGTGTTATATTAGCTGTGGGTTTGTCATATGTGACCTTTATTATGTTGAGGTAGCTTCCCTCTATACCCACTTTCTGGAGAGTGTTTAATCATAAATCGATGTTGAATTTTGTCAAAAGATTTTTCTGCATCTATTGAGATGATCATAGGGTTTTTCTTCTTCAATTTGTTAATGTGGTGTATCACATTGATTGGTTTGTGGGTATTGAAAAATTCTTGCATTCCTGGGATAAACTCCACTTGATCGTGGTGTATGATCCTTTTAATGTGTTTTTGGAGTCAGTTTGCCAGTATTCTGTTGAGGATTTTTGCATCTATGTTCATCAGTGATATTGGCCTGTAAGTTTCTTTTTTTGTGATATCTTTGGTTTCGGTATCAGGATGATGGTGGCCTCATAGAATGAGTTTGGAAGTGTTCCTTCCTCTGCAATTTTTTTGGAAAAGTTTCAGAAGGACAAGTGTTAACTCTTCTCTAAATGTTTGATAAAACTCCCCTGTGAAGATATCTGATCCTGAACTTTTGTGTGTTTGGTGTTTTTAAATTACTGATTCAATTTCAGTACTGGTAATTGCTCTGTTCATATTTTCTATTTCTTCCTGGTTCAGTCTTGGGAGATTGTACCTTTCTAAGAATTTGTCCATTTCTGTTAGGTTGTCCATTTTATTGGTATATAGTTGCTCAGAGTAGTCTCTTATGGTTCTTTGTATTTCTGTGGTCTTGGGTATAAGTTCTCCTTTTTCATTTCTGATTTTATTGATTTGGGCCCTCTCCCCTTTTTTTTATGAATCTGTCTAAAGGTTTATCAGTTTTGTTTATCTTTTCAAAGAACCAGTTTTTAGTTTCCTTGATCTTTTCTTTTTTTTATAAGTCTCTATTTAATTTATTTCTGCTCTGATCTTTATGATTTCTTACCTTCCACTAACTTTGGGTTTTGTTTGTTCTTCTTTCTCTAGTCCCTTTAGGCATAAGTTTAGGTTGTTTATTTGAGATTTTTCTTGTTTCCTGAGGTAATATTGTATTGCTATAAACTTAAAATAGATTAAATACCTAAATGTAAGCCCAGATACTATAAAACACCTAGAGGAAAACATGCAGACACTCTGTAATATAAATGGCAGCAATATTTTTTGGATCTGTCTCCTAAAGTAAAGGAAATAAAAGCAAAAATAAACAAATGGGACATAATTAAACTTAAAAGCTTTTGCACAGCAAAGGAAACCATCGACAAAACAAGAAGACAACCTACTGACTGGGAGAAAATATTTGCAAATGATACGACTGATAAGGGATTAATATCCAACATATATAAACAGCTCATACAACTCAATGTCAAAAAAAACAAACAACCCAATTAAAAAATGGGCAGAAGAACTGAATAGACATTTAGACATTTTTCCAAGAGGAAATGCAGATGGCCAACAGACACATGAAAAGATGCTTAACATCGCTAATCATTAAGGAAATGAAAATCAAAACCAAAATGAGATATCACCTCACATCTGTTAGAAAGACTATCATCAAAAAGAACACAAATAACAAATGTTGACCAGGATGTAGAGAAAAGGGAACCCTCATACACTGTTTGTGGGAATGTAAATTGGTTCAGCCACTGTGGAAAACAGTATGGAGGTTTCTCAAAAAACTAAAAATAGAACCACTATATGACTCAGCAGTTCTACCCCTGGGTATATAGCCAAAAAAATAAAAATAAAAATACTAATTCAAAAAGATACATGCACCCCTATGTTCATAGCAACATTATTTACAACAGCCAAGATATGGAATCAACCTGAGTGTCCATCAACTGATGAATGGATAAAGAAGACGTGATATACAATAAAATACTACTCAGTCATAAAAGGAATGAAATTTTGCCATTTGCAGCAACACGGATGGATCTGGATGGTATTATGCTAAGTGACATAAGTCAGACAGAGAAAGACAAATACTGTATGATATCACTTATATGTGGAATCTAAAAAATACTACAAACTAGTGATTATAACAAAAAAGAAGTATACTCACAGATATAAAGAACAAACTAATGGTTACCAGCAGGGAGAGGGAAGGGGGGAAGGGGATTATAAGGGTGGGGGAAAGGGAGGCACCAACTATT
This sequence comes from Balaenoptera acutorostrata, assembly GCF_949987535.1. Classification (NCBI taxonomy): domain Eukaryota; kingdom Metazoa; phylum Chordata; class Mammalia; order Artiodactyla; family Balaenopteridae; genus Balaenoptera; species Balaenoptera acutorostrata. Next base: position 195,134,899 of record NC_080064.1, on the reverse strand, counting down.
GGATGTAAGGTAGTCTCAAGGATGTATGTACAACTCGGGGAATAGAATCAATATTCTATAATAACTATAAATGGAAATTAACCTTTAAAAATTGTGTAAAAATATTTTTGAAAAAGAATACTATACAGCAATAAAAAAGAAATGAAGTACTTATACACATGAGTGAATCCTAAAATAACTTTGTTGAATGACAAAAATCAAACTGAAAAAGAATACATGCCCTATGATTTCATTTACTACAAAATTCTGGAAAATATCCTCAAATCTTTAATGATAGAAACCAAATTAGTGATTGCCTGAGGATGGTAGGGGTGGAAGGAGTGGATAGTGTCTAGAGGGAGATATTAAAGGGGCATGAGAACACTTGGGGGGAAATGGATGCTTATTTTCTTGATTTTGGTTATGGTTTAATGGGTATATATACATACAAAACCCTCAAATTGTACACTTAAATGTGTGCAGTTATTGTGTCAATTATACCTCAATAAAACTTTTAAACCAGGAAAAAAAAAAGAAAAGAAAAGAAAACTGTCCATTGTCAAAATGCTAAAAAGAAAAAAAGTGTCAAAAAACAAAGCAGAATCAGGCTCCCACACAGGCTCAGCTGACTCCAAGCTCAGGGAATACCCAGGGCTCATTTGTTATTGATACGTGAAAATAGTTTATTTCTAATGAAAAACTGTTGAAATTCTGCTTTCCTATGGAGATGATATGATGACAAATCCTAAGAATAAGAAAAAGATCTCCACCGAATAATTTACGCTAACATGCATCCCTGTTAGCACGCACGTATATACATGCCTGCCAGCCAGCCCTGTTCAGCCCGACTTATATATGTAAGTTATGTTTTTTTCTGCATACATAACTTTTAAAATCAAGCTATCTCCTAAGTTTCACGTTACAAAATGTTTAATTTTACATTTTAAAAAGTTGTAAGTACAGACTTATTCTATTTTAGGAAAAAAAAAAAAACTAAAAAATCTTCCGTACACCACAGTTTCACTGAGTTGTGAATCTCACAAAAGCTGTGATGTTCCACTTGTACACGTATCTGGAAACCTCCCTAGAAGCGACCATGACATTACTGTAATTTTGAAACACTGTTTATACCTAAACCAAAGCAAATATCATGGACTAACTATTTGAGAGCACAGGACTTTAAAGGACTTCTGGGCCTCAAGAGGGAGGGGCACACATTTCCTCGCCTTTGTGGTTGAAGGACCCCATTAGTCAGATTTCAGGAGCTCACGCTGCATGACAAATGAGCTCAAAAACGCAGAGCTTCACCACGGTAACTATTTATTGTCACACTAGACACAGCAGCTGCAGGTAGGCTGCTGCATCTTTGCTTCTGGCTGTGAGTCAGGATCAGGGCTGCTCTGCCTCCTTTTTTATTCTGGGAATCAAGCTGCAGGAATGGCCTTGCTTGAGACATGGTAGAGGACATGAGCTAAAGCTGAAATGTGCTGCTTCTAGAAGCTTCTGCTGCTAACTGCCTGTGCACCAGGAGTGGAATTTCACCTTGGCCAAAACAAGTCACCAACAGTGTATTGGGAAAGGGATGCATGATACTATTGTAAGGAGAGGAGGGAGTAAAAAAATTGGGGAAAAGTATTCAATCTACCGCTGGAGGAAAATTCTTGGAAATAGTAACATACATCATTTAATATTCATGGGGTGTCAGTCAGACTCAGCATACTGGTCCCCATTTCACAGATCAAGGAGCAGAGTCTCAAGTATGTTAAGAGTCTTGTTAAATGCCAGGGTCTCCAGCTTCATATCTCCCATCTCCATAATTCTTATGTTCTTCCTAGTACACCATAAAGTAGACAGGATACATATTTTTTGTATTCCTCTTAGTACTTAGCACAGTTGCTGGCTTAAGAGGTTGACTGATTAGATTTTATGAACTATAGCTCATTCATTCATTTATTCATCAAATATTTACTGACAATTTCTCTTGAGTCAGGTACTATGCTAGACGCTGAGGCTACATCTGTGAATAAGACAGAAACATGCTTTGCCTTCCTTGGGTTTACGTGAAAGGGGAAATATTCCATTTTTAAAATACAGGATTTTATCACGTTTCTCCTAATTTAAAATTTCCCAGTGGATTTATGTTAACATAAGTCTATTTACCAATGGTGAGGACTGGGAGTGTTACCTACCATTGTATTATAGAGAGTGATGAGCTTGAGTAAGAACAAAATATAGAATCTGAGTCTTATGAAAAGAGGATCATGTGTTAGGATCCTTGGGGGTTCATCCTGCAGAGTCATTTTCCTAATGTTTCCCTCTATCATTCCAGCCCATTCTCTGTGAACCTTTGAAGTTTTCATCTTTCCAGGAAAAGGTGATTAATATTTACTTTCAGACCCTTATACTTAAAACGGAAGATTGATGATCAGTAAAGTAGTCAAATTTTGGCTAGGTTTGCCTAGAAATCTCTTGTGTGTCCTGAGGGGGACAGCCCAAATCAATGGCTCAGAGCCAAGTGGAAACTTAAGTACCAATCATGGCCTTGTGACGAACGTGCCCCAGGGTCCCTAGCTCCATCGTGGAACCTGTAAATCAGGAGGTATAGAGTGGATGGAGCACTTGTTAAGAGTTCTTAGGTATTATTGCTGAGGAGTATAGGTAAAACAGAAATTGTCTTTGTGGTTTCTACCCTTTTCTACCTCTTTTGCTCTTTCTTTGTACTACACATTTGCTCTTTGCTTTCTTCATATTTCTTTTTTACTATACACTTGACTCCACACTTTTTGCATATATCACCTTTCACAGCCTTCTTGTCTACCTCATAAAACTGTCAAGCAACTGTTTCCTATCTCAATAATGGAACAAATATTCATTGAGAACCGATATAAGGTAAGCACTCTGGAAAACACGGGTCAGCTGAAAGAGACACTGCTTGGTCTCAGTTGATGTCCTTCATCTGTCTCTATGCTACCTTCCAATTTTTCTAGGATAAACTATTATAGATATTCCGGAAATAAGTTGTTTCCCACTACATGTGGTTCTGATGCTCATTAGTTAAACCAGTCATGTTCAAAAATTCAAGTAGGAATATTTCTAAAAAATATTCAAACTAAGATAAAAATGACTAATAAAGAAAAATTTCATTTCAAACCTTGAGAAGTGAGGTCACAGTATTATATCTAAAAAACAGAATTTCAGGCAACCTTGAATGAGTTAGGAGGATTTGAGAAAGAGGAGGGGGCAGTAAGATAGCCTGAAATTGCATTGCCCCAGTATCCCCTGTGTCACCTGTGTACATTTACATATATTTGCATCCACTCCCATCTTTTCCTCTTGTTTTAGAGGAAACATTCCCCCTCCCCATATCCAAGGTTAAGTCCACCAGAACACACACCAAGTCAGCCACTCCGTGTAGGTAACACACCATTAACATTTCCTTTTTGCCAGGGCCATCTCTTTATCTATAAGAATGTAAATAGGACCAATCACCATCATCTTTTTAAAAAATAGCCCATAAAAAAAGCAATCTCAATGCTGTCTACACCCCTATTCTCAGTATCTTCCCATCACAGCCACCCTCTTTAATCAACTGCAGCCAGACCCCTGCAGTCTTCCTCTGGCCTCTACTCCTCCAGAAGGTCCTTACCGACATCAACCATGGCTCTGCTCTAGGACCTTCGCCCTTTCCCACAGAAGCAGACAGGGGCAGAGGTAAGTGTCAGATACTCTAATATCAGAAGAAAGTACCTGAAACTGCCTTGATGTGAGGCCCAAAGTTTTTATGTTCTATATTTTACCTGAAAATTAAATGGAACACCTGCATTACATTTACACTTATATCAATGTTTACTTAAATATAAAGATAATTCAGACTTGTATAATTATGTCAATTGAAAAAAAGACACAACCTATAAGTTGAGAACTATGCTCTATTTGGTGGACTTGCTGAAGACTTCAAGCCCGGGACACAGCATCTCAGAGAGCTCTGAGGGACTTCTCTGAAGAGATCAAGGAGGAGCCAGGATACATAGGAGTTTTGCAACAAAAACCAGGTCATTGGAACATCAAAATATTACTGTTAATTAAAGAAAACCAAACATCTCTAGTTAATGAATTTAGCGCTTTTCTATGTATGGGAAGATGCAAGAGTCTGGGCTAATCAAAATCATTCCTTTGATATGCACCTCAGCTCTCTAGGGCCAATATCCTGCTTTTCTTCATCCTGAATCCCTTCAGGGGCACAGCTGGGGGTGACTGCTGGCCTGATGGCTGCAACATCCTTTGTTTACTGATATGGCAGGCAACATTTTTCATTCACATTGGAAAAGTGATGTTAAAATTTATTCATCATATCTAAAAATACATTTTGAAAGCCTACTCTGAGTACTCCCCTGGGGACTGAATAAGAGCAAAAACCAACCTGGTCTTGCCTTCATGAAGCTTAGAGTTAATAAGAGGGACAGAAATTAATTACACAAATGTAAAATTATGACATTTGTAAGTACATAGAGTGCTGTATAAGCAGTGTTGATCAAAATTTAAGTGTTCTTGATGGCAGGTTCTGTGCACTAAAGAGTATCAATTTGATACTTTTTTAGAATATAATTTGATATTAGTTATTACTTAAGCTTTTTAAGTTCAGCTTTCAAATTTTATTCTATTTATAAATCTAGCTAATTTTAAGCATAGTTTTAAGTAGAGCCTTGATTGTTTGGTTTCATTTATAAACTTTATTTAAACTCATCTGAACATTTTAAGCTGTCAACTGAAAAAACAAAAACATGACGTGAGAGTTGTGAGTTAAGTTTTATTTGGGGCAAAATGAGGACTATAATCCGGGAGACAGCATTTCACATATCTCTGAGGAACTGCTCCAAAGTGGTTGGGGGGAAGGTCAGTATATATGTGATTTTGGTGAAGGGGGAGTACATGCAATCAAGCACGTATTTTTTGCAGAAGGTTTCTGCTAGTCTTGTGCAGGTTACTGCTAGTCATGAGGAGCAGATGTCACCATGAAAGATTTTAGTGCTTTTCTAGATACGAGGAGATGCAAGAATTGGGCTCATAAAATTGTCTCCTAAAAATATCTAACTATCTGAAGACCTGTTCTGCCAGTTTTTCCCAGAGCACAGAGTGCCTCATTTCTGCTCTCCACCTGAGCTCCTTTCAAGGGGTGTTGAAGGTCAGCAGCTCTACAGCGGCTCATAATTTAATCCTTATAGAGACACATGGCTAGTGCCAATTTGTAGGTGACAAAGCGCAATTTATGGTTATCATATTCTACTTCCTTTTAAAGTATCTCAATTGTATAACCAACAAAACTGTAAATAAAATCTATAAGCACTGAATATTTTTTGAAAAATATAACAAAAAGAGCCTATAAATGCAGTGAACCTTATGTGTTCTTAAATGTTTTTATATTAAATATACATTTAACACAACTTAATCTTAAAATCCTGAGTCTAAATCAATATTCAATGATACCGTTTAAATTGATGCCACAAGTCTGGCTTATTACACAAGTCTGGTTGAATGTTCTGAGATATTATAAGTATATAAAAAGATGTCTATATTTATTCTTTTAATAGTTTGTTACCAAAAATTAATACATTCAATTGTAACCATATTCAACTATTTCTATGGCATTTACAGGGAGAAAAGTCATCCCTATGGATAACTGGCAGAGCTACTGATATAACTCTAATGCTTCACCAGACTGTCAATGCCCTGGCTCTTTACCTACCATGTAACAAACACTTCAGAAACCTCATCAGCTACCCATATTTCCTTCTTTGTCTATATTTGTATATAGAATATATAGATATATATGTATAACTGAATCACTGTGCTGTACACCTAACAGTTTAGTTTGTGTGTACAAACTAACACAATATTGTAACTCAACTATACTTCAAAATATATTTGTATATTTTAATTAATTTCTTGTTTCTTATTTTTCATACCATTTCCTTATCAATGTATAATTTTCCTTATATCCTTTATAATTTTCTTTATCAAAATTATATACTTGTACTGCAGATTTGCCTTAATAATTCTGTCTGTATTTTGCAGAATATTGAGATAATATCTCAACAAAACAAGAAAAAGCAGACTGTTGAGATAGATAGAGAGTGTAGGGTGCAATACCACGTAGAAGAAAGTCATTCAGAGAAAGTGATCTAGAAATCTGCCTAGGAATTCCCCTCAATATTTCGATCCAGACGTTAAATGTGCACGGCTAGGGGAGATGACGTGAGGTCTGCAGAAAGACAACCAGCGAGGGAGCTGTGAGCTGAAAAGAGTTAGACACCTCACATGTCAGGAAATGTGAGATTTCCAAAGACCCAGAGTGGAGAGAACACACTGAACAACTCAGACGTTTAACTGCGTCCTCAGGATAGTCACTGATGAGAGGAAAGGAGGCTCTAGACCAGGAGTGATGTATCTAGAAACTAACAAGCAAGGACCAAGTTCATCTGCCAGCTTAGCAACTGCCTTCCAGAACCAAAGCCAACACACCAGTCATCTTGAAAGGAAAATAAAAATAGGCTCCTAACAATCTAAAAACATTGTAAATTAGTGGACATGAGAAGAAGGAGTAAAAGGTGAACCGCTAGCAGGCAATGGCATTAAAACATTTATTAAGATATGTTTAAAACATAAAGAAGATTATGTATATTATATAATTACATCATTATCTATATATGTGTGTGTGTGTGTATATTGGGTGGGCCAAAATGTTCTTTTGTTTTTTTCTGTAAGATGACTCTAGTAGCACTTAGTTGTGTTTAACTTCATTCGAAAAATTTTGTTAGACTGTATTGTGACAGCTGTCATAACAGCGTGCATTTAAAAAAAAAACTTATCAAAATTGGTGAATTTTTGTGTAGCCATTTTAATACTGAAGATGGAAGAAAAAACCAACATTTTCAGCATATTATGCTTTATGATTTTAAGAAAGGTAAAAATGCAACTGAAATGAAAAAGAAGATTTGTGCAGTGCATGGAGAAGGTGCCATGACAGATTGAACATGTCAAAAGTGGTTTGAGAAGTTTCACGCTGGAGATTTCTCGCTGGACAATGCTCCAGTGTTGGGTAGACAAGTCGAAGATGATAGCGATCCAATCGAGACATTAATTGAGAACAATCAACGTTATACCATGTGGGAGATAGCTGACATACTCAAAATATCCAAATCAATCATTGAAAATCATTTGCACCAGCTTGGTTATGTTAATCCCTTTGATGTTTGGGTTCCACATAAATTAAGTGAAAAAACCTTCTTGACCGTATTTCCACATGCGATTCTCTACTTAAACATAACGAAAACATTCCGTTTTTCAAACAAATTGTGATGGGCGATGAGAAGTGGATACTGTACAATAATGTGGAACGGAAGAGATCGTGAGGCAAGTGAAATGAAACACCACCAACCACACCAAAGACCGGTCTTCATCCAAAGAAGGTGATGTTGTGTATATGGTGGGATTGGAAGGGAGTCCTCTATTATGAGCTCCTTCTGGAAAACCAAACGATTAATTCCAACAAGTACTGCTCCCAATTAGACCAACTGAAAGCGGCACTTGACGAAAAGTGTCTGGAATTAGTCAACAGAAAATGCATAATATTCCATGAAGATAACGCAAGACCACATGTTTCTTTGATGACCGGGCAAAAGCTGTTACAGCTTGGCTGGGAAGTTCTGATTCATCTGCCGTATTCACCAGACATTGCACCTTCGGGTTTCCATTTATTTCAGTCTTTACAAAATTCTCTTAATGGAAAAAAATTTCAGTTCCCTGGAAGACTGTAAAATGCACCTGGAACAGTTCTTTGTTCAAAAAAATAAAAAGTTTTGGAAGATGGAATTATGAACTTGCCTGAAAAATAGCAGAAGGTAGTAGAACAAAAGAGTGAATACGTTATTCAATAAAGTTCTTGGTGAAAATGAAAAATGTGTCCTCTATTTTTACTTAAAAACCAAAGGCACTTTTTGGCCAACCCAAAATACACACACACACACACACACACATATATATCTCAAGTGAAAAGATGAGGAATTAAAGTAGAGCCATGGAAACTATAACAATGGACCAAATGCAAGTTCTCAAACTGAAAACACAGTAACAGAAATGAAAACCTCACCAGGTGGGCTTAGCTGCAGTTGACTCTGCAAAAGAAAAGACCCCAACAATCACTGTGCAGTACAATAGTGATTATTCAAATTGAAACTCAGTGAGAAAAAAAAAGGCTAAGAAAATAATGAGCAGAGCCTCAATAACCTATAGGTCAATAACAAGCAGTTTTACCTACATGGAATTGAATTCACAAAAGGAGAGGGAAGAGAAAATATTTTAAATATATGAAACATTGCACATTTGGGATAGAAGTTGCAATAAAGTCACTTACCTCCTTCTATCTTGTTGTGTCCATTCTTCCTGGACTAATATCACCCCAACCCTCCAGTAGAAAACATCCTCCTCTACTTATTGTGGATAAACTTGGCCAGACAGTGTAGGAGGTTCTTGCCCTCTTTCCCTGTCTCTTCTGTTCTTTTCTCCTAAATCTTCCTCTCTGACTCACTGGATAATCCCTACTCGACTCCTGTTTTAATACATTTAAGGCCAACATCTGGAATAGCAATGGCAATTGTTGTCACCACCTGACTAAGTTGAAAATAGTCCATAATCCATCACCAGTTTCCAAAGTTCATCTGTCTTTGGTGCTTGTTAAACTGGAGAATTAGATGGTGATGTGATGGGAATCCTTACCCATGCATTTTTCAAATCTTTGATGGTGTCCCTCACTGCTGTGACTCTTCTAGCTTCATAGAATGGCTTTGGGTTAATATTTCGGTGAAGAGTAGGAGTTCCTTAGTTTTTCTAACAAGATATCTACTGGTCAGAGAACAACTTGAGGATCCTGCCAGTTGCTGAAAATCTCTATTTCTACTACACACTCGAGAACTGAGGATCGGGCTAAGAAATGGGTTTGAGGACCCAATGAGCTTAGTTTAACGTGAGCTCAAATCAAAAGTCCATCATTAAATGACCCCAAGGAAGAAAGTTCCCTGCCTGAGTGAGAGCTTATGAAGGCATCTGAATCCCTAGGAATTGAAACGACCTCAGGTTCAAGGGCCAATGATATCTGAAACAACATCCAGGTATTTTCCTTTTCCCAGTGCGTAATTGCCTAGTAATAAAAGCCAGTCTCTTTGGGGAAAATTTGGTGGAAATTTCAGAATATGTACTTTGAATATTTTCACAGAGCCTTTCCTGAAGGCATTTGATTCACGGAGCTGCATCTTGTGAATTGGTTACATGAGGAAAGGGAGTGAGGGGTCAACAATTCTCTATTTTGATATCTCATCTCAGGCACATTTCCTGGATAAAATTTCCCCCAATATATACCACAAAGAAGGTTTTTGTGGATGGCCCACCTCGTTCAACCCTAGGGGTGCTCTAATCAATAAGTCTTTGCCAATCAGACCCTCTGGTGGGCAAGCTCTTCTTGCTGCCTATCCTGGTTACCTCTCCTTCTTGGAGTTAAGGTTTCACCACCACTGCCCAGCAGGAGCAACACCTCTCACTCTTGTTGAAATCAGCCACAGCACCTACCATCAGCATCCCTGGTCTCTAGGAAATATCCACAAAATTATTTTTCAAAGATGACAATATACCCATCACCATTTAAAAAATAAATAAAATCTGGATGAAGGGGAAGGTATGTAGGTCTTTGAAGAGGGTAGCATCTCCAGTGTCTTTGGATTCTATTCTACATTCTACCAGTAAGTGTCTGGCATCTCAACCAATTCTGAGTCAAAACAAACTAGCAAGGAATTTGAACGGCTCACAACTGCTTGTACTAACAATTGTGACTAGATTCTCTGGTCAGGGCACCAAAGCTGATAAATTCAGCCTTATGTAAAATGATTTCTGCCTTCCTCCTTCTATCACCTCAGAATTCATTCTCACGTGCATTGAGCCAGAGATCTGACGCTGCATATCAGGTCTATTATCCACACGATTTCTCTTCTATGTCTTTGCATCGTGATGTGTCAGAACCCCCAGATTCACACAAATATGTAGCTTCAAATGGCAACCATGCTTGTCCATACCATTTTATGTACTTTGTCTGGGTACCTAAAGACTGATGCTGTAGCCACTGCCAAATATGTGGTCTGGTGCAACAGTTATAACTTCCTCCTTATAGTTTTTAATTAAATATTTGACCCTGTCATTGTAAAACATTTTAGTAGCCATTATTTATTATTATAGAAACAACATAATCACCATTTCTAGGGTTTTTTTTTTTTTTCATGTTTTCCCCCCAGAGTGAAAAACAGTTTAATCCTGAATTAAATGGCTCCAACATTTGAACAGAAGCCAGAATCTATCTGGCCAGCAGGGCACGATTTCAAAGTAATTAGTTCTCCCCTAGTTCTCACTCTTGCGTGTTTCTCCATTTTTCTGAAAATATGAAAAATCCAATGTTACTTTCAAGACACAGAAGGCAGCATCCTTTGCAGAAGGGTGCTCTTCTTCAAGTGTGTATCACATCACATTCTTATTGTGTCCGGTATATGGAACTGCTTGCTGATTTAAGAAAGCACCATGCTGCTTCCTGCTTCCTGACCTCTGAACAGACTGCCTCATCTCTCTGGAGATGGCAGGTGCCTGTTCACCTGTAATAATCACATGGAAGGACATCCCCTGACCACTTCTTAATGGGCAGGCAGCATGGAACCCTTTCTGTAACGCCGTGCTACATTTCAATCATTTTGTATGTATCTTTGACCACTCCACGTTGGTGCCTACAAACTTCTCAAAATAAAGGTATGTAAAACATAGCTTGAATGAAGTGGGAAATGCAGATTAAACAAAATTAAATAGAAAAATGGGGGTCACACCTCCTTGAGATTTTAACATTATTGTAATAAAACAATAAAAATATGTAATAAAACATATTTTTTCCCCAGAATTCAAGTAGAGTTTACTAAACTTCTGCTTACTTTCAAATCCTGAGATCTTGCTTCTGAAGCAGAATTTAGTGGGACAAAAGTGTATTGATAAGGTTTTATTACGATGCTGGCTATTCTGATGTTTTTTCTGTTTGACATAGCCCTGGAACTAAACTTTTTTCTCTTCTCTGCTTAGGACCATGGGAAGTTAATTTTATCATGGGTTCTCTTGATTGGCTGCTCCCAGTAGGTTTTGGCCAATGGGATCCACTGGTGGGAAATTCGAGGCAGGAGGAGTAGGAGAATCAGGGTGTTTCTTGCCCTTTCTCTTCCTTCTTTAGGCCACATTTTGGGCAGTGGCTAGATAGTCCGGGACCATGGCTCTAGCCCAAGAGCCTGTATCCCTTCACTGGGCTGTTAAAGTCCTCTCTTATTTAACCCTTTAAGTCAAGGGTAAGAAAGGCTTCTCACTTTGCTAATCTCTGGCTGCTTCAACAAACCTTGTTGGTTCTTCTAATTCTATTCAAACCCTTCATTAACATCTCTTAAACCATATTAGTTCTGTTCTGTTTCCAGCCTTGGCCCTGACTGGTACAGAATGTTTCTCCTCTGCTTACCAGATTGTGGTTCAGCTTAGGCTAATATAAAGGCTAATAGAAGCCACCACTTGTACTTCTTTAACACTGAAATGTGTTATTAATTTAGCCCTTTGCTCCTATAATTGGAGCAAATCCTAGCACAATTAATTTATTTATGACCTGAGGAGCTATGATAATAACGTATAACGTTTCCCCCCAAAATCATGACATCTTTCTAGGGACAGGCAAAAATGTAGATGAGCTTTTTTTTTCAAAATAATAAGTTAGAGCTTTTACATATGTCTTTCAAACCTTAAATTATGCTTCCTAAATTACTTTTTCTGCAGTGTTGAAATATGATATATTTCCCAATTATATGTGACCAAACTCTATAGGTTTTATCAGTCCTGAAATGTTGATCAGTTACTGCTCGTGTTAAAAAAGTTTTTATTAGTAATTGTCTTTAATTTTAGGCCATTCATAACTTCCAAAACATATCAAAATTACAGACTGTTTTTATGTAAGTGTGATTAGTGATAATTTGGAAATCACCCAGTACCTGTTACCTGATAAAATATACTGAACTTGATTCTTGATCACTCAGACGAATAAAGAAAGTAGTACTGGCCGTCCCTGCTTTCCACAATAGTCTCAGACTGTGAATAAGACAAACAAACAGAAATTGTACAAAGTGATCTTAATAATCAGTGGGAAAAGTAAAATTTTTTCTATGATTTTAAAGTTTTTCTCCAAAACGTTAAAACCTCTTTCTAAGAGTTATAAATGTATGGGGAAATGAAAACAAATAGTGAAATTAATATTTATTTATACCACTGTAATTTAAAGCACTAAAATCATTGAGAATTAAAGTGTTTTATAGCACTGTAAAAAATCTTCAACTGTCATTTAAACAGTGCTGGCCTTCATCCCATAGCATAATGTAGCTTTTACGTAAGATACAGAGTGGGCATCTTAGAAGTCTTAGTGAATTGTCGTATTCTTTTCTAAGTTTGGATCAGCTTCCAACATTTTATCCTTTGTATTTTCAAAGTCATGACTATCTCCGAGAATCCCTTTAACATGAATTTTTTGCCGGTGTCACTTCCTCTAGGACATCTTTATCTTTCCGATCATCCCTCGCATCCTTTTCTCTTATGTTGATAAGTTCACCCTTATTAAACCCCTCTGGATGCACAGCCGTACATGCCCTACACTTCTGTAGTATTCATCCACACTTCCATCTGTGCAAATTTCACTGCCAGGGTGATCGTATTTCACTCTTTTACTGAAATTTCATTGTTGTTGTCTAAGGCTCTCTTTTGATTATTTGTTTTGTCAAATGTCACATGTCCTAGGAGGCCAGGAGGCAACACAACTACACATTTTCCAGTCTGTGTGTGGACAGAATAATAGATGCATGTGACCAAACACTGACCTATGATTGGCCACTCGTGAACATGATTTGCATCTGTTATTTACATAGTGATTTGTGAAGTGGAGAGCCAGCAGCAGCGTGTTACTCTGTGCAATTATTCACAGTTAATACGCCCTGGTAACTGAAATTTGAGCCACGTCATTTGGGGACGGGTATTACATAACTAAACCACGGGAAACTGAGATCCATGTGTATTGGGACCATGAAGAGTGAGGTCTGGCTACATCAGTGTTTGAATTTTGATTTAAGACTCTTTTCCATTATTTAACATCGTTTAAGTCCCAATTATATACTGGACATAACTTAGCATGTGCAAAAGTCAAGATGACTTGTGACTTTAAAGAAAATTTATAGTGAAATGAAAAACAGTTGATATATTGTTTTCCTCCTCAGACCACAGATTTTAGCATGCTTTACAACAACAAATATTATCGATACCAGAGCAAAATCCTGGCCTCATTTCCACACTCGCTTCTTTTGGACTTTCATATAAATTTAATGTGAAAACAAACTAGTTTTAAAAACTAGAACCAGTGTGGAATCTACTGTCCAAACATATCTTTTCTTGCTTCTTAATAATAAACTCAGACTAAAGTTGAAATTCTCAAATAATTTCCTAGGATAAAGCGAACAATTAAGTTTTCTTAATTCTGAAAGGAGTAGGGAAATTTAGTAAGTTGTGAAATTTGAATCACATTCAGTCTGGAGTAAACAAATGAATTATTCTTTATTGGTTGGACACAACGTGTTGAAAATAGAAGTAAGTTTCTACATCAATTAAGATATAAATGCATTAACTATACTCACAACCGTAATTTAAAATTTAGAACAATATGAAAAAAAATATAAATCAAGTCTCAAAAACATCAAAATCCAGGAACAGATGTTGTCATGACATTTTACTTACTGAAGTAGGACTATTAACAACATTTTGTAGTTTCACACACTGTAGAAAGAAGTTGATTGCCTGAACCCTACTATTGTTGCTGATGGCTGGTGTTCATGCACTAAAAAGCCAGATGTTAATGAGAAAATTTCTTCCTTTGTTTATTAATTCATTCACTCATTCATTCATTCATTTCTATATGTACTTATGCATTCCTTTGGTAAATATTGCTAATGTTAATATCCCACATGTCAAATACTGGGAATATAATGGTGAATCAGAATGCCATAATTCTTACCCTTAATGGAGTTCATAATCTAATGAACAGGGAGACATTCAGCAAGTCAACGTGTAGTAGTAAATATTCTACTACAAAGAACAAAGTGAGCTGAGGGGATAAAAGAGGGGAAGTGTTTTAAGTAAGACATTCAGTAAGACCCCTCTGACAAGGAGACATTTATGCTAAAATCTGAGGGAAGAACATGACTTGCCTTAAGAGTAGGGTCTAGTGCATTCTCTGCAAAGGGAACTAAGTCAAAGAACCAAGGTGAGATGTTTGTTAGCGCATCTAACTGTGTGATGGGTTGGTTGTCCGTAAGGTAGTAGGAGGTCTCACGGATAATATGAGGGGGGAAGGTAGGTCAGGGATCTGAACGTGAACATCCTTTGAAGTCAGGGATTTTACTATAAATGCAAAAGGAAGCCTTTCGAGGAGTTTCTTGGGGAGAAGGGTGTGAACTGATTGACATTTAAGTTATGAACTTGAGTGCTTTCCGGAGTGGATGAGAAGGGTAACAAGCCCATCCACCGACAGGGGAGAGGGTTCACTGGGATGCAGGGATGAGATGTGCACTTTGGCAGATGTTGAGATCCACATGCCAGTGTGGCTTCTGTAAAGAGATCAGTACTGTTATCTAGTCGTCGGATTCAGAACTGGTGACTGTGACCCTGTGCTGATCTTCTGGGCACCGCGGACTTCCCAGCTGGAAGGGAGAGTCACTCAAGGCTTGACTGCTTCTTGTCATCTGTGGGTGTCCTGGGGTCATCAAAGGCAACGGTTTCTTACCAAGCTCTACTCGTCACAATCCATTCCTGACTTCTGCTACACAGCCCCGACCCTGATGTGCTGGCCTGTGTGTGTGTGTGTGTGTGTGTGTGTGTGTGTGTGTGCGCCTCCCAAACACAATCCCCACCTCCTGCAGCTGACTCAGTGTCTTGGTTGCCAAGCCCACGCTATGGCTGTTATTTCATTCCAACCTAGTCTTCTCAACTCTGTAATCTGTCCAGTCTGGTCAAGCTTGGAATTGGAATTCACTTGTTCTCCTGGGTCCATTCGGAAGTGTCTGGAGAAGAGTTTAAGCACTTTGTTTTCTAAAGTTTGGAAAAATGAAGCCTTAAGAAGCACTGAGTATAATTAAACTGTAGTCCAGAGTTAGATGCAATTTAGTCATAGTTCAATTCCAAAATAAAAGTTGTGTAGGTGAGACCATGAAATTTCCTAACACGTGATTTTAATACATTGTGCTAAATTTTCTAAAACAACTCAGGGGCACCAAAATTTACAGTAGATGGAGTATTTATGAAATATCTGGCATCAGCTATATTATATATATGTATATGTGTATATACATAGATTGTAATCACATATAATTTTGTAAACTCAAGATTATATGACTTCTCGTCATTGATTTCTTGGGCAAATTTTGTGTTCCTTTCTCTGATTAAATCCCTTTAGGAGAAAAATAGGTGAACCCTGTCTGTCTACCTTTTTACAGGTCAGCCTCCATTTCTCTCTCTCTCTCTCTCTCTCTCTCTAAACTCTCCCAGATGAACTAATACTTTTCTAAAGCTTTAAATACCACATAAATATAGAGATTTCTCAATTTGTTTTCTGCAGCCAAGATAATTCTTCTATGTGCCAGACTCATGCATCTCATTTGACAGGCCCTCATAAATGCCTCATAAGCGTCCAAAAATTCACATGTTTATATTTGATCTTCTTCCCCCAGTTCCCCACTAAAACAGCACCCACTTCTTCCTCCCTGAATTTTTGGTTTCAGAAGAAGACACCAACACAAGCCTAGCTGTTCAGCAGTCAATTCCGATTCTTCCTTTACCTGGAGACCCACCCAAGAAAAATCAGAAAATTCTTTTGATAGTATCATCAGAATTGGCCTAGAGTTTTTTTCCTTCTCACACTGTTTTCCTCATAATCTTCCATGGCCTCCACTTTTGCCAGGACAGGAACTTACTAATTCATTTACCTGATTACACTACCTGCCAAAGAAGACAGGGTACCTACAGGTGTCTGCTTTCCAGAGGCAAAATCAATCACACACAGCAGGATTTCTACTTGCAGGTAGCACTTTTCTTTAGACGATTCAAAATGTATTCAATGCTACAATTAATTCAGAGGGGAAAGAGCCACAGCAACCAACTTTGAAATTTCAACCATGTGGCCAGCATCCCATGATCCTGTGAACATATTAAGATTTTTACTTTTTTTTTTTTTTTTCTGGAGACTATCCAACACTGACTAAAACAGCTTCAAGCCCAAGCATAAAAATATTCTTAAAATGATTGCATTTCAATTCTCACATTCTTTACATTTTTGTGCATTTTCAGAGAAGAAAATAATAAAGTTGAGTATTAGCAATTCCTATGTTCCTAGTTTGTGTGAAACAATATGAATCTCTATATGACTAGTCAATGACAAAAAAAACAAAGCAAAATACAAAAACAAAAAAAAAATTCTTTTTTCTGGGGGCATCATTTGTGAAGATATAAAAATCCAGTGATTTATCCCTTACCTGCTAAGTCATGATCTAGACTTAATAAATTTAAAATCTCACCATCAAAGCTAAATTACTATAAAGAAAAATTTAAAGAACACATTATATATGGTTTAAAAATGGGATAACAGGAAGTAAATATTTTGCTGAGATAAAAGAAACTGACATGCATTCAAATAACAATAACATTAGAAGTCATCTCCCTCATCTGACACAATGCAGGAAGTTTTGCAGGGGGAGGGAAAAAGTTGTTGTTATTATTTTAAAACATAGCTGTAGTTATCCAACTTCTGCTTAAACTCCAAGTGACTGGGTACTCCTTACATTTATAGCACATTACATATACAAATAGCTCAAATGTCTGGAAAACCGATCACTCTTTTTTTTCCCCCCAAGAGTTTGGTTCATGCTCTGTCCTCTGGAACCAAGTTGAAATCTAATTCTTCTTCCATGTGACCTCTTCTGAGGAAAGCTCTTTCTTACTATTGTGTCCTATTGGCCAACTTTTCTACGTCAACCTGTTTTCAAGCTTCTTTTCGATCATTCATTCTTCATGTGATTCTTAATCAGTCCAGTTTTTTTTCTGGGCATTTATTCTTGGTTACTATCAGGAATTCACATCAAATTTGCAAGTCTGTAGTTTCCAGAATCTTTTCATTATTTACCCTTCATAAAAATCTGAACAATTATGTTTCTTAATTTGTATGGAAACATTTCCACTTTCTCTAAATTTTCCCAAAGGTCCTGGAGTCATGTTTGAAAGTTATCTTAGTGCCTTCGTGTATTTCTTTTGATCATGAAAATCTGAACTCATTTTAAAGCAAAAAAGAAACTCCTTATTTTTGTCATAATGCAATGTGAGTTCCAGTTCTCCTTTAATGATATTTGTCAGCCTTTTCCAGATTGAAGATAAGCCTAGATGGATGAGAATCTGAAAGCACGCCAAAACAAACAAAAGAACACAAACCAAACCTCTCATCAGTATCACTGTCAAAGTGCCTTTTGCCCAGCTGAAATTTAAAATTTCCAGACAATCTCTTTTTCTATTATTTTATGTTTTGCTAATTTGAATTTGTCCTGCATGAAAATTACATGAGAATGCTGGAGTCCTGCCCATAAAGCTGATCCCATTAATATACATTGTTTTCTCTCCAGACACAAATGTCTGATTTCATAAAATACATAACCAGATTTTCAAGTAGTTTAAATTAATCCATATTGCATGGCCTCAACTATATACCATTAACAGAGAAAAGGGGGAAAGATTATGAAATACATATTAATCTGTAATTTATGACCCTTTCCTTTCCTCCACATAATGAAAACCTGAGATTTATTTTCTTACATGGATGGAAAAGGTAAGGAATATTTCCCCCCATCCCCCCGAACTGGGAGTGCAGACTTATAGTGAATGTTTCACATCACTGGTTAGTAATGCTACATATTACATTTAACCACCTCATCTTCTTGCTACAGTTACTACGTGATAGAGTTTCAACAGTTTTTTTTTTCCTTCCTCCTGCTCATTATGGAACAGATATTACAAGGGCTAAAAGGGGTCATACATTAACTGGATGAGAGCCAATTATGGGAAAAAACCAGAGCAGGACTCTTGGGCAAACTGAAAGCTGTACTAAAGTGATCACATGACTACACTTTAAGAAGCATGAAAATGTTCACTTTTTTTTCAAGATAATTTAACAGATGCATGTCAGTAAAATTATGACTAAAGAATCCACTCAATGATACCAAGTGATAAGAATTCCTAGAAAAAGAAATTCTTGACATCAAAAAACCCTTTTCATATCCAATACTTGCTATAGAAATGTGCATTTGGGAGATATATAATTATTTAAAAATAATTGAAGGATGCTTTTTGGCATCCCACCCACCTGTATTTAAATATACATAACAATCGAAGTTACTATTACTAGTATTACAGGAGAGCCACGGCCTCATGCAAATTGTTAGACAACCTGCATTCATAGACTTTGAATATAAAAACCAAATATTGTCCCGGAAATTACTAATATCTGAGTAGCAAATAATATACCCACAAGTATTTGATGTAAACATGTATCTACTTTTGGTAGCAAAAAACAAGCATTATCAATATTTCAGTTTGGAAGATAATATATGTGGAATATAGTATTTCAAGTATAACCTTTCTAAAGTAAAATAGTTTTTGAAAAAATATCTCAGCAAGAGGTAAGTTGAGCATTAAAAAACACTATTAGAATCCTTTTATTATCTTTGATGTTTTAGAATATTTTCCTGAGTTTTATATTCAAATGAATAAAACAATTACAAGTAGATATTTACTGTTAAAGAATAACAACTTTATTTTCAGTACTGATTTTGTTATATATCAGAGCACTATAAATAATACCAAGAAGTACCATAAAACTTAACTCCAAATTATTTCATTATAAACCTTTTTATAAGGAAATAAAGTATTAGATTGTAGCTCAAACTGTTAGAAATATCTGATGTGATGAGTGAATACCCACAGCCAGATGCACAAAAACACTTGAATAGAGCATCTTCTTAGAAGAGATTCAGCGAAAAATAGCCAATAACAAGTAGAATTCTCAGGCAACTGAGAATTCTAGGGAAATAGGAAACTAAACATGGGTCTAGCAGACTTGGTAACAACTAGACAAAACATTCATCTAATTCCAGTCCAAGAAAGCAAAGGTAATCAATTACAGGTGGAAATCAAGTTGGATCAATCATGAGGCTGTACCCCACCTCCTGCTAGGTACTCTGGGAAATTCACGTGGACTTGGTGATAGGATCTCTGTCCTCACAGACTAGGAAACCCGGTTCAGATTCTGCTGGTTAACGGGAATCACTTTGCTTGAAGAGAGATTTCCGGGTATGACAAGTTTGGCGTATTCTTCGGTGGAACTTGCATGGGGTGGGGAAGGACACCTGCTAAGCTATTGGGTTTCAGTGAAATCACCCCTGACAGTCTACAGCCAGATTGCCCCCCGCATCTGTTGTTCTGGCTAAAATTAAACCTGATAACTGCAGAACATGACAATATGTTTCTAATTAGAGCAATGTTATGATTTTTAGACAAAAGTGGTCCCAGTTGGGCAGAATTCTAACCTGGGCCATTGGCCTTCTCCAGAGGGGCAGTTATGTCGTCACCTTTTAAAATTTGTATTTAAGATCTGAGGATGGAGTGGAGAGGGCAGTAGATCCTGATTTTTCCTCCCTTCATTTTCTCTTAGGATTTCCTAGCTGGGATGTCTAAGGGTGAAGGTTAATTTCACCTTTTTGAACTCATGTTTTAAAAGCTGGGTACTTCTGAACACTTCCTTTTCCTTTGTTAGGGTAACCACCCCTCCCCCCATCCATTTATGAATGAACTTGATTGAGTCCCCGGGGTCTCCCCTGTGTTCCTCCTTCAGATGGTTCTTGTGATGGATTTGGTCTACAAATGCTTCCTAGATGTTACCCAGAAAACATCCTTCCAAGGGGCTACACCACACAGGAGCCCACCAGTGTCCCCTGTACACTAGTGCCTGTCACAACTAAAGTAGAGCAAAGAGGCTGGTGTCAAACCATCACACTGACCTCCTGCATGAGTCTGTGTCACTGTGCCTCTCCCCTGCTATGTGTGGACTCCTGATTTCTGGTTCTGCACATGAGGAGTTTGGATGTCTACACTCTGACCCAGGAACAACTAAAAAAATGAACAAACTGAAAAATCAACAACTCTTCTCGGATCCAGAAGAGCAGGAAGGACACATGGCAACATGCTGTCCCAAAGTTTGGAGAGACAGGTGAATACAGGGAATCATGGTTTATGGGAGCAGTGACTCGCCAGCAGAAATGGCCTCAGGAACACTGAGCCAGGGTAGGAAACCCTAATCTGTAATCGAATTGCTGGTGCTCAGTGCAGACGATACTGAGAGTTAAAAACCCAGTTGTGGGGCGTGGAGTACAGTATGGTGAGGGTTACCTCCAGGAGCTCGACCAGGTTTCCATATCACAGGGGAGAAAAAATCCACTGGGCTTCTAGCAGGGAGAAGGGAAAAGGAACCACTTTGGACAATGTCAGAGAGCTCTGTCCTTCTCAACAAGGCCTGCCCTCAGGAGAAACTAATTAACCGGAGCTAAGCCCTGCTGGCTGTTATCAGAGCCTAACAGACCTGGGGAAAGGCAGTCAACAACCACAGCCTCTCTAGCCTTCCTGTACCACCTAAGAGGGGAGAAAAACCTGATAAACACTTGTGAATCTCACAGCCCAGAGGCACAGATTCACTGAAAGCCTGAGTCCTCATCATAGGACTGTGGGACACTTCCCTTCATGTCAAACCTCACCTAAAACCTAGTTACATCAGTTCCTTTTACTCTGTATGTCATGTCTGGCTATCAAGAAAAGTTAAAAGGTATGCCATAATGTAAAAAAAAAAAAACATACTATTTGAAGAAACAGAGCAAGCAACAGAATCAGATGAGGTGGGGTTGTTGGAATTATCAGACTGGGAAATTAAAACGGCTATGATTAATACGCCAAAGGCACTAACGGATAAAGTAGCCAGCACGCAAGAACAGATGGTCAATGTAAACGGAGAGATGGAAATCCTAAGAAAGAAACACAAAGAAAGACTAGAGATCTAAAACACTAAAAGAAATGAAGAATCTCATGATGGACTCACTAGAAGACTGGACACAGCTGAGGAAAGACTCTCTGAGCTAGAATATACTCCCCCAAACCAAAAAGAGAACAAGAATGAAAAAAAAAAGACAATATCCAAGGACTGTGGACAACTGCAAAAGGTGTAACGTGTGAAATGGGGACACCAAAAGGAGAAGAAAAGGAGGAAAAAAATAAATATTTGAAACCATAGTGACTGACCATTTTTCAAAATTAATGTCAGACACCAAGCCACAGATCCACGGAGCTCAGAGAACACCAAGCAGGATCAATGCAAAAGACAAACAAACTACACATCAGCATATTATTTTCAAATAACAGAAAATCAAAGATAGAGAAAAAATCCTGAAAGAAGCCAGAGGGGGGGAAACACCTTACCTATAGAGGAACAAAAATAAGAATTACATCCAACTTCTCCTCAGAAACCATGCAAGTAAGAAAAGAATAGATGAAATATTTAAAGCTTCGAGAGAACAAAACCATCAACCTACAATTCTGTACCCTATGAAATTCTCCTTCAAAAGTGAAGGAGAAAAAGAGACTTTCTCAGACAAAAGAAAAAGAGAGAGAGAGAATTTGTTGCCAGTAGAAATGACTTACAAGAAATGTTAAAAGAAGTTTTCTAGAGAGAAGGAAAATAATACAGGTCAGAAAGTTGGCTCTACAGAAATAAAGGGAGGGCATATAAGAAGGAATAAGTGAAGGTAAAATAAAATTTATTTTTCTTATTTTTAAGCAATCTAACAGATAACAGTTTGTTCAAGATCTTATGATCTTGACATTGCTGTACAGCAGCAATGTACTTGATTATGTATGCTTATGTATACACCACATATCTATACATTGTCCTATATATATCTTTATGCTTATGTAAGATTATATGTGTGAAATGAAGGACAGAAATGATACAAAGAACAGGAGGAAGGAATTCGGATTATTTTGCTGTTATAAGGTACTCAAACTACCCGTGAGTGCCATAGTGCTGTTTGAAAGTGGACTTGGATTAGTTGTAATTGTGTATTGCAAACTCTAGGGCAGCCACGAAAACATGTTTAAAGAAGAAGTATAACTGCTATGCTAAGAAAGGAGAGAAAATGGAATCATAAAAAATGCTCAATTAAAACCACAAAAGTCAGAAAAAGAGTGAGAGAAGCCACTTTACTGGGCACCATTTGGACGTGTATTCCTTGGCCGTCAGAAATGCAAAGATTGTGTTGGACGTGATTTGTGGGAAGCCTGAGTTAGAGAATGAGGAACACAGAACTCCAATGGGACAGCAATGCCGACATCCTCCAGAGCCCAGTGGTGGAGGTCGCTTCTGCTTTTTGGAAGTACTGTTCCTAAAGCTGGCCCAACTCCTTCCCTCAGTAAGTCTGCAATCCCTCTCTCTGCTGCAGGATGACTGGGAAGTCTGTGTGGGTGGATTCTGCGTAACTGCAGGGTGGACCTCAACTCTGCCTTACAAGGAGGGTCGGGCACCCTCAGAGAGGGAAGAGGGACACACACCTTCTTCCCCTTAGAAACACGCACACAGGACGTTACCTGAGAAAGAGGGAGGCACTTCCCAAGTCGCCTCATCTCTCTTCTTGACCTTCTACTTTTCTAAGCCCCTTGTTTTCTCCAGAAAGGCTCACACAGCTCTGTGCAGGGACACGGGTGTTCCTCCTACCATCTTTAGGTCACCTGAGAGCTTCTCCAATGTCTGTCCGCTCTTTGGTTAAACTCTCGCATGCACACTTTTCCTCTAGCAAAGCATGTCCTCTGCTACCCCTCCTTTCCTGGAGTAAAGCCAGGGGACACAGTGGGCTTCCTCCACCCCCTCCTGTTCTCCATCTTTCTATTCCACCTTTGGTCCGCTTGATAAACCTGTTATATCTCATTTATTCCCACAACTCTTACACCTCTGTACCCCAAGGAGCAGTTGATTGTTATTCCTGTAATGGCATACAGTCGTCAGGGTTGTATTTACTTATCACACAAAAAAGATGAATTCAACCCGTTGGGCAGCGTGTACATCACACAAAAGCAAACTTCCATGTGGGTTTATGCAGCCAATAGGGGTGTCTCCCCAGCTCAGAGGAGTACCAAGTCTCCTTGATCTTAACTGTTTATTTTAAACCAATTCCGGGGCCATTTAGTCAACATTTAAACTATGAATTGTGGAATCATGCCTCCATGCCTAAGAACTCTCCAACTCAGGGCTTCTAATGAGAAATGGATTTTCCAATTAGTAAAGGGACTAAGGTCTTTCAGAGAGCCATGTCAGCAAAACCCTTAAAACTGCTTATCCTAACACAGAATTGCTCCCCACCTCAGTTTAATCTCTGCCGCCAGAGCTATTTCCCTAAAGTAATCAATACATTTGATTTGAATGTCTCATTTTTCCCTCAAAGTTCCCTGCCCTTCATGCCCTGTATGAAGTGCTATAACATTTTCTCTTTGCCCATTGGAGTTTTTTGGTTCTAATGACCTAACTCAAAGACACCACTTACATGAAGCCTTCTCTGAACTTGCCTGAAACTAGTCACTCCTCTTCCTATGATGTCTCTTCAGGAAAAAAAATTAAATAAGAATATACGGTCTAGTTACTGGGTTGTTTTGATATTTCACTGTCTCTGCAAGTCTTTATTTAGTCATGTGCATTGCTGGACATGTTTTATAGCATGTAGATAATTACTCATACAAACAGGTAACAATATATGAAAATACACTATGAATAGAAGCAACCACAGTAAAGCACATTTCCAAGATACCTGTTTTGAAATCTAGTGTAAAACTGAAAAATATCTAGCAGTTAGAGTCAAAACCCAGCTGGACAGGTTTGCAGGAGCTAATTTGCATATCTCCTACCAACCTGTCCAGTGACGTCATATCAGCCACATTAAGTGTTTTTGCATCACGGAAATCAACCAATTTTGTTAATCAGGACTCTTTCCTTCCTCCCCCTCCCACCCCCCTCAGAGTCAAACATTTACCAGCACTCCACTGAAAACATTCCTTTTTAAAAAAACATCCTGCATCTGTGGTTTGTAATCAAACCTTCCCTATTATCCTCATTAAAAAATTCTTAGTCTTATCATCAGATTTTATAAAAAGCATGTATTTGCATAGCAATACACTTTATGGTGGTGTTGATTTTTCTCTGAGGGTTATTTCTACAAACACTTGTCTAGTTAAGCTCTACAATTGATTCAATATGATTGATAAAATAATTCTCAATTTTAAAATCAATAGTTTATATCTTTAATATGTGAGAATATTACATAAAAAACACAAATGATATTGTACACAAAAATTAAGAATTATGTATAAGAAGGTATGGATGATTTAAATAAATTATGAAACATAGTGTAGCTCTTCTATCATATTTAACTTGTTTTAATTTTTCCTAATATGACAGAGCTTAATCTTAAAAGTTGGTCATGTACACTACTTTCCTATGGCTGCTATAACAAGTTGCCACAACTTAGTCCCTTAAAACAAGGTATTCTTTCACAGTTCTAGAGGTCAGAAGTCAAAAATCAGTGTCCTGGGCCAACATCAAGGTGTCAGCCAGGGTCCCACTCCCTCCAGAGGCTCAAGTGGACATTCTGTTTCTTGCCTTTTCAAGCCGTTGCTGGCTGCTGGCATTCCTTGGCTTGTGGCCACAGCACTTCAATCTTTTCTCCATCTTCACATTGCCTTCTCTTCTGTGTGTGTGTGTGTGTGTGTGTTGCGCACACGCGTGTGTATATGTGTGTGTGTCTTCTCTGTTTCAAATTTCCCTGTACCTCTCTTTCATAAGAACACATGTAATTACATTGGCTTCACTTGGATAATCTCCAGATACTCCCCATAAGTATCCCCAAGATACTTAATCATGTCTTTTACCATTTAAGGTAGTATTCACAGGTTCCAGAGATTGGAACTCAAAATCAGCCCCCTATTTGGCCTATCACCTTGAAAAAAAAAAAAACTAAATATTTAAAAAAATATTTTCCAAAGGAGCCTACGTGTTTCAACCATTTTTCAGGGGCAGGAACAAAGTTACCCAGTATCGTGAAACATTCACTGAACATTCAGGAGTGGCCAGAATAAAGATACAAAATATCTATCTTATTAATATTTATGGATTATTGTGATTACTTTTGAACTTCAGCTTATGCATTTGTCACAAATGCCTGGCTTTTCCTTCTTAAGTATAGTACAATACCCTGTTCATTTTTAAAGTTGGGTTATTTATGCATGAAGAAATATTTTTCAATACCCATCTTGTGTTGGAAAATTTTTTAGTTCTTACCTGAAGATTTTATGACAGGTGTCACCAATTATGTATTTCTTCATAAGTTCCAATATACATAAATCAAGTTGATTTGTCAGATTCTTTAGAATCACAACTTGAATCAGCACATTCTTACTGAAAATATTTTTACTGAACGCCAAGCATGTCCTCAGTGTTTTATCATCTTCTCGAAAAGTAAAGAACCATAAACTATTGTCAGGAATGACAGAATGTTAAGGAAACAGAGAGAAGTGATCTAGTTCAGAGCTATACAGACCCTCAGCCAGCACAGTGAGTTTAAGACGAGGCATGAACTTATTGATTCTTATTATCTTACTCTTACCAGTGCTTCATGTTGACTCTCTCATTTAATCCATGGAATTTAACCACAGAGAAATCACTCACGTGATATAGGCAGTTCAGTAGGGTAAAGGGGAGTGAGTTTTGGGATTCAGATATGGTTTGGTTTCTTGACTCTGGCACTTACGTAGGAGTGGACAAACATTTACCATGCTGTATTTGTTTATCCCAAGTAACTAGACATCACAGACCTCCTGGTATATGATAATGGCTCTTGGAATAAAAATATATAATAAGACCTATATTACATTACATGGTTAGAGACGACATGTGCCTACGTGTGCAGGAATTTTTAAAGATGACCATCAGTTATCTTTCAGGGAGTAAAAGAAGGCTTTAAAAGAAGGTTCTTCAGCCTTTAAAGACTAAAGAAAGGGAAGAGGAGAAAAGGCACAGACACACACACACACACACACACAGAAGGAAGAGGAAGAAGATAAAGTTATGGTTCATGAGACTAGCAGGATATGTGTATATGATAGTCAGAAGCAACCCTGGCTGGATTAGGGTAAACGTAGGATAACATTAAAAAATAATGTTGCTTAGTTAGAGAAAGACGCAGGTACTGCAGATTTTGAAAATCAGGTAAAAATGCTCACATGTGACGTGACAAGAGATGGGGAACCACTGAAGGGCTTTGAGCAGAGGAGTGACATAATGGAAATAGTTGATCATTTGCATATATAGTGAAAGAGTTTAAAGAATACTAATCAAATGAAATTGGGAACTGAGAAAAAAATATTTCTTCTGAAATAGACAATTTAATGGAAAATTGTGACAGTATCCAAGTAAATAACATAACAAACAAAAGACTTTGCAGAATATTGATTTAATGCATCACTTAAGCAAGAGAATATCTCAGACCTGCATTATCTATGCTCTATTTCCTTGTACCTTGGACAGCTTATCTATTTACTTCCCTCCAAAGAACAGGCACATTTTTCTACATGAATTGTTTGCTTATGATGTATAGTATTTAACAGAGATAAACTGCCGCTCAGAGATAATTCAGCACTTTTGGAAGTTATGTATTCTTTAATATGCCATGGGTTAGAATATCATGAATAAAAATGACTAAATTAAATTCAGACCAGCAGAAGATAACTGCCATCATCATCATCTGTTGAAAACATCACTGCCAAAGAAATCACTTTCAATATGCACAAAAGTTTGTAAATTGCAATTTGACCCCATTGTACAAATTTCAATAGTCATCTAAAACATCGAAAGAACCCATTTAAAATAATTATGTTGATTCTCAATTGTGCCTTCAAATGATATGTTCAGTTCACAGATTGGGGATATGACAAGAACATATGCCATAAAACCAGGATGAAAAGTTGAAGTTAGTTATCAGATCTATTGTTAATTTTAAGATGCAGGTAAGGAAAATTTACCTCTTTAAATTAAGAAGACTGATCTGAAAAAAAATTGGTATGGTTATGTCTATATAGTTACCATATTAAAGATAAAATTAACCTTTATTCCAATGAAAGCTCTGTGGAATTCTTTTAGGGTAGGAAAATAAATGTCACTCCCCATTAAAATGAAGCAAATGCCTTATTTGGTCAAGGCAGCATGCATAATTTAATTAGATGCCCTAATATTCTGGAAAATGGCATGAAAGGGCAGCTCAAATATATTTAGCAGTTCTGAATTTTAGAGGCGTTATAGCTGGAAGAGGTGTGTCCTTACAGAATGCTTTATGATAGCCTCACTTCTGCTCATGACTACAGAGGGGTCTTAGGAAATTTCTTCTCCCCTAAAACTGCAGAGCGCGAGAAGTCCAGGAGTGAATGGATGTCAAACTTGAGAGGCAGAGATCTTGAATTTCATAGCAAGAATCTGAAGAGATCAAGGTTCACAGCTATCTGGAATGAGTCAGGGCTGCAGAGGATTTGGCTTTGGGGAAAGAGGGTAGAAGGAGAAAGAAGCGCTCTTGTAATTGAAATTCTTTGGGGGATGAAAAGTTTGATCTCACTTTTGTTTTCATGACTATAAGCGAATAAGAAAACTGATATTATTTGTAAAACCCTGAATATTTAGGCAAACCCCTAATTTAGGGTCAAAAGTCAGAATCAGATGAAATATATCAGTGTCATTTGAGTTTCCTTCCCTCCCGTAGGAGTTGATTTGACTCTACATCAAGGAGAGGATCAGTGAATGTGAAATGATGTAGATGAACTAAGAACAATGACAAGAACTCCCCCATAGAACTTAATGAAAATCATGCCATTTATAGGCACCAGAAAACATGAAAAACCAAAAGGAAATAGTCATAAGAGAGATTTGCAGAGCAATGTTCTCCAGAGTTCGAGAACATTAATACTTGTGTTGACTAGACTTTTACTTATTTAGTGCCAAAGTTGTCTTCTCTTATCTGCTTCTTGTTTTTAGATTATATATAGTAGATTACATATCATTCAGTATATTAAAAGAAGCCTAAGAATTTATTATATTTAGATGCATTTCGATGATTTTATACCTTGTTATCTCTTCCTGTGGGGTAAGAAAAGGCATTATTCTCACTTTTATTTTCCCAACTGATGATAGTGCTGGAAAATAGTACATTCTCAATAAATATTTGTTAGCTAACTGATTCAATCTTACTGTGCATATTATAAATGAAGAAAACAGTGAGGCCCCACATGGTGTCTCAGGCAGACTTTAGGACAACTTCTCAGTTGCTCCAGGAAGCAGGAAGTCCCTCCAGTAAAAGAGATGTGTCTTTTTCTATTAAGATGCAATATGTTATATAAGTCATAGAGAAAGTGAGGCCCGTATACATTGATTTGATGGTTATGATCAGAAGTTGCACCAAATCTGTCTAGAATAGAAGTTTGTTTCTATGGCCAGGCCATGTCAGATCTCAATCCAAGGAACTGATGTGTTGGGGATTGAAGGAAAGATGTCAGGAAACCCAGTGGTCAGAACGTAGCTGAGTATTAAGACAGAAGCAAACTATGGCTTTGTAGAAAATTCAAGAAGTCTACCATCCACACTGCAGACTGCATCACTCTGCGTTCTTGCTGAAGATCGACTCTCTTGATTTCCTAGTCTATATTCTTGCTGAAAATAGACTTTCCTTCTTAGTCTATAGACTGAAGTGGAAATCTCTTAGTCACAACTTCAAATTCCTAAGAAAAGGACTGTGACACACTGTGCTTAGATCAAGTCCCACACCTGGACCAGCACATTGTGAGCTGGGTAATAAGAACATGACTGTTCCAGATGCAAATATGTGAATGGAACTTCCTAGAAGTCTGGGGAAACAATCCAACAGGCAGCTACTATATTCCTGCATCCAGCTGCTGGCAGGAGGTCTGCCCTAAACGAGAAGACATACATCCTGTATGATTCCCATGCCTCCATTACCTTCTGGATGACCTTGGATAGATTGAGTGAGTGGATTTTTTTTTTTTTTTGAGTATAGTTGTTTTACAATGTTGTGTTAGTTTCTGTTGTACAACGAAGTGAATCAGCTCTATGTATACATATTGGATGTAGTAGTTGTCAACCTAAGGACCAGGTCTACAATCACCTTAGTACTCAAGTTTGCACCCCATCCATTTTCTCTCTTTTTTTCCTATCTAGACCGACAGCTCAGGTTCTCATACACTTCACTGCTGGCTGTGCTCACTACATAGTCATTTCCGTCCCCACTGACTAAGAAGCATAGTTTTGTCATTTGCTTTTCATTCCCTGAGCCCATCTCTAATGCAAAAGCTCAAACTGGAAATTTCCAACATAACATTCGCCCGTTAAAGCAGCCAACTAATGTTACTATTCCCCTCATACCCCACCCCCATACACATGGAAAAAAATAATCTGTTCAGGGGAGGGGAAAGAATGGTTCCATTTTCTTTTAAACGTTTCTTTCAAAGAATGTATTGTTCCCATTATATTGTATATTACTCTAAGACAAGTCCCCAAGAAGGATTTTTTTCCCTTGTTTCTAAAGTCTTTTAAAACAATCTTTGAAAGAGCACATCCAACCACCCATTTTTCTAACTGATATTTTCACTGCTTAGTCTCAAGCTTAGAAATATGGAGCTTCACTGGTGGAACTTTCTATGTAAATTATTAATCCAATTTAATTTAAATTTTCATAAGTCATTAAAGGAGATTGCATGTGAATAGCCAGTTTTCAGATTTGGTAAGTTCTAATTCAAGACAGTGGTAATGTGCAGGCTTTGGGTATTAACTTTCCTTTAGTAAAGCATGAAATAATTTCTTTCATCCACGACAAAATGTGGATGGCAGATGCTTTTCAAAGGGTTTAATTAATTATCTCAATTTTAGACCACCCAAGAGTTGGGAGTTGTGTTGGAAGTGAATATATAGATACAGCTCAAACGTAATGTGATGTCTGGAAGGCCTAACAATTTTCATAATTGAAGACCTTACTGGGTAATTTGGTGTGTCTGTAAAAGCCACATACTTACCTAGGTCAAGAGGCTGGAGTTGTAGAGTGAACTCGGATTCCTTGTGCCTTTTCTATTTTATTTTCCAGGCTCAGTAGGTAATTTCTTAAAGTTAATTGCCCGTAAAACACTTGCTTTCATTCAATAAAGTGTCATGGCCTGAGTGATATTTTTGAAGATAAATAAGAAATAAGAGAAAAGAAATCTTTGTAAAAGGAAGACCGTGGAAGACTAAAAGAACATTCAGCACAAGTTTCTATAAATACTTACAACCCCCCAAATAGGATTAAAATACTTCAGTCTGATGTTTCACCGTGTTACAATTACATGGATACTCAATTTATGCCAAGAAAGGTAGAACAGCTTAAATTAATCATATGTCTGATATTAGAAGAAACATGAATGCCCAAACCAGAATGCAGTAGATAGTCACTTAACGGTGTTATTTGAAGATCATAAAACAATCTCACCTTTTATCAAAATGTTTCCTCTCCAAGTAGTCATTGCCAAAGATGTTCACCCCTGGATTCCCAATAGATAAATGTCTTACCTCATTATACTTATTCACACAGGTACCCTCTAGTAGAACAACACTACTGGGGAATGATCTTTAACAAAATCAAGCCAGCAGAACACTGAGCAAAGATTTCAGAAAAACAGTAGGTTATTTTCAAATTCATTTTGGCATCAAAACAAACAAAAGCAGAGCAAAAATTATTTTTTCAGCCCCACAATCCAAGCGCTGAATGAAAGCATTCCAGAGTTAAAGTTGTGGATGAAAGATAAATGTGATACCTTGAATAGGTAAATGAGGGAGCAGGACTTTGATGAGGTACTGTGTAGGGGTTCAAGTCAATCTTTATAGATTCTATTTTGTGGGTTTGCAGAGAAGGATTGTGGAGACCCTTCCTAAAGGTATCACCTGGACTTTGGCAACTTCCTGAGGTATCAAGTGCCAGCAAGATAGGGCAAAACTTGGAGGGTGAGGGTGAGAATTGACAAAAGAAGAGAAAAAGGAAAACAGGGGATGGGAGAAACTCTTTCTCATTGGAGATGGTCAGTAAGCCCTACTGAGTAGCTGGTGTCTATCTTATGTACTAATTTGATACATCTAAATGGTTTCTGAAGCTTTGATCCTCCAGTGTGCTCAGCAGGCCAACATCAGCATCACCTGGGAGATTTTAAGAGGGATGTGCAGAAGCTAAGACCATGCCTCTAACCTACAGAATCAGTATCTGCATTCTGACAAAGTCCCAGATATTTCGTGTGCATGACTGTCAGAAAAGCATTGCTATTTGGCATCTAGGTATAAACACTCAAAGGATGTACTCATACATAAAATTAAAACTCTAATAAAGTAATGATTCTTTTAAATAAATAAAATTTTGTTCTTGTAATCTGAGACCAGATAAGAATAATACTTTATTTTGGTTAATCTAATTCTAAAAATTAGAGTTTCTGTTCACAGGTTCTGTGCTGTCTATGTAGCTATTTACCTATGATTGGAAGAAAACAGGAAATATACTTTGCCTTTCATTAGCTAAGGCACTGGAAATTGAGAAATTTAAGACAAAGGTAGATCAATCTACTTCTCTTCCTTTTTCTACCTGATGACAAAATAGCCACAGGAAAACCGTGGAACACCAAAATAGTGAGTTTTGACTTTGTTCTACATGAATCATATTCATATTTGGGAAATCCTCCATGTCTGAATGTTTAACTTTTACATACTTGTAGGAAATATGGTCATCACACCCAAGAAAGGATAATAAACCAAGAAAAGTCAAAAGCATTTCAGTCACTTAAAGCTAAAAATCTAAGTTCATGAAAAGTTTTGTTTATTACAGAGTTCAAAAAAGAAAAAAGAGGCACCCTTTTTACTATGCTTGGCCTAACTATCTAAGAGCTGACCACATAGCCCAGTGTGGGCTCATTGTAAATTCAGAATGCTGGAGAAACTTCCTGCTCAGATAGCTTTCATTTTCATCTGATCCTAATTTTCCCACCCAAGATTCAGACCACCCATGACAAACAAACAAACAAAATTACTACCAAGAGCTAATTTTATAATGAAAACAATTTGTATATAAATGTGTGAAATGCAGGACTGTCTGTGGACCCTATCCTTTAGGATACAAGTTTAAGGCCAAGTTAGAAGTCTTAACAGAACTTCTTACATTTTCACAGTCGTTATGGTTGTAAGTGTTGGCAAGCAGAGACATGGTGCTTTTACTATGTTGCATTAGGAGTTTCCACAAATCACATAATTTCCTAGATCTCAGTTTCTCTATACGTAGTAAAGGGAATATCAATACTTGTACCGCCTTCCTCATTGTGTTATTGTAAATATCAAATATAACAGTGGCAATGCAAGAACTTTGAGGTGTATCGAGTGCTGTATAAATAGAAGAGGTTGTCATTGGTGAATGTGTTTTCATAAAGACATTTTAGGATTTATAATATGGTATATATTCTGGGCTTATTTAATAATATGCAGTTTAACATGTCCAATTCTGCCATCGATAACATTCATTCTTCAATAGATTTTCCTTTAGTAAGTTGAAAATAGAAATTGACCTTTTTAACGTACAAAGAAATATTTTTACGTGACAAAAACATATATCTACTTTCTTTTTTTACTTTACATGACTGACCTAGAACAATTATAAAAGCACATACCTACAACTTTGAAAGAGCAAGTGAACATATAATCACAAAACTCATTTATTAGTCTTTATTTTATTTTCATCACTATCACATTTGGGCATTTTATTCAATTTTGTTTTCTCAACTAATTCCTTTGTAAATGAATATATGTAATGGTTGTACACTATATTTAGAATATGGGGACTCAAACTTTGAACCATAGACACAACAAATTCCAGACACATATTCTAGTTAGATAGTTCACTGAACATTCAATAGCAATATATTCTAGTTAATCTGTACAGTTGACTTTAACTTTTAGCTATGCAAGAGTTTCTCTATTGTTTTCACTATGGAACTACGTTAATAATTTTTTTATTGTTACACTTCGGTGATTCTTTCCCCGCAAATACATTAATTGAATTCCCTTATAATTATTTATGCATTCATTCATTCAGCAAACATACGAGTGCCTATTTTATGCAACACAACGTTCTAAGCACTGGGGGAAACATATGAGTCATGTTCAGGTGGAAGGAAACATATAATAGAAAAGTGGGTTAAAATGGGATATTTTCTGATAGTATTAAGTTCTATGAACAGAAAACAAAACCAGACCTTAAGTTATATAAGTCAATAGATGAGTGCCATTCTAGAAGGAAGTTTTCTCTGAGCAGTGGCATTTGAAGAGAAACACAGGTGATGGACATAAAGGAGTCAGCCCAGGAAGATTGAGGGGAAGGGCGTTCTTGGCAGATGGAACAGCTAATCCAACAGCTTGAGGAAAGCCTGAAACACTAGGAAGGCCGGTATGATTGCAAGCCGTGAAAGCGGGGTGGATACCAGGTGAGATCAGAGTGTCAGGTAGGAACAGTAATAAGGTGAGGCTGTGTCTTACAGGTCACAGCGAGGAATCAGGAGGTTAATAGAAATGTCATGGGAAGCAACTGGAGAACTGTAGGCAAGAAAGTGACAAGGTATATTCTGTATTTTAAAAGCTAGCTGCTGCGTGGAGCATAGATCATAGTGGGAGTGAGTGCACGTGCAGAATCAGAGAGACCAGATAAAGGTGGTTACAGTAATGGATGTGAGAGGTAATAGTGGCCGGGACATGCATAGCAGTGAAAGATGTGGGGAGAGGCTATTACATTTAAGGTCTATCTGGAAGGTAAGCCTCACAATATTCACTTATCCGTGGACACGCAGGGGGAAGGAGACTCAAAAAAATGAGAAAGCCATGTGACCTGACCAACCTCATAATTTCAATTCGTTCTTTTAAATGTAGGAAGCCCTTACTTTTACAGACCCCTGGAAGAGGAGGAAGTATGCAAGAATACTCCGATTTCTTAGAATTCCTCCAGTTTCAAGAGAAACAGATTTTAAGCCAGGGGAAAGGAAACCCATTCCCTCTGAGTGTGCGAATGGGCGTTTTCAAGGCTCCCTCAGAAGAAAGGTACTGAATCCACTCTGTCTTTATATTCTAGAACTAGGATATTAGTTCCCTTGAGTGTTCTCTAAACCACTGGACAAATACAGTGCTTTGCTGATCCATCAATTTTACTCAAAGATTTTAAAGGCTTGGGAAGCCAAGTTTAATTTATGCATTTTAATTTTTAAATGTATGTATTCAGTATGTACAATTTATATATTTCATTTTAAAATTTATTTTAAAATTTATGTGCTTTAATTTTAATGTATGTCATGTATAGTAGCATTTGTAAACTATGAGGTAGAATTAAATATGTCCATGCATTTTTTCTAGATAAAATAGGAGATTAAAAAACAGGCTCCTGGGCTTCCCTGGTGGCGCAGTGGTTGAGAATCTGCCGGCCAATGCAGGGGACACGGGTTCGAGCCCCAGTCTGGGAAGATCCCACATGCCGCGGAGCAACTGGGCCCGTGAGCCACAACTACTGAGCCTGCGCGTCTGGAGCCTGTGCTCCGCAACAAGAGAGGCCGCGATAGTGAGAGGCCCGCGCACCGCGATGAAGAGTGGCCCCCCCTCGCCGCAACTAGAGAAAGCCCTTGCACAGAAACGAAGATCCAACACAGATAAAAATAAATTAATTTATTAAATTAAAAAAAAAGGCTCTTCTGAGGACTTCAGGTTTTGCCTTAAGGAAAATAAGGGCCACTGAAGTGTTCCCTTTAAAAGATGGAAGATTTGAGAAAAGCTTGTTACAGGAGGGGACATGGAGCGGGGATGAGCCAGGCTGAAGCAGAGGGGAATCTCTGATCTGAAGTATTACGAATATTGAAGCATGCTCGCCAGGAAATAGATGGAGCGAAGTGGACAGAATCAAGAGGCCTCTGGGTATGCTGATGAATTGGATATGAGCCTGGGAAAAGAGAAGGAAGATTTAAATATTTGGCCCCAGTTTTCTGTCTTTGGTCCCTGGTGGTTCTATTCATGGAGATGGAAGTAATGAAGGTTACACAGATCAGAAGAGATGATGAACATATTGAGTGCGAGGTTCTATGAGAGGTTCAAGGGGAAAGGTGTGGTGGATCTACAGCTCCTCAGGAGAGAGGTCCGGGCTGCAGTTAGAAGGATGGAAATCATCTATACAGAGTCGTCATCAAAGCCATGGAGGTGAATTAGTGAGAAGAGAATAGAGCCTCCGAAAGACTGAAAAATACAAACACACTACAAACAAGAAGAGGAAACACAGTTTACTAAAGAGAACAAGAAGACATAAAATGATAGAAAGAAAACCAGGGACACATAGGCCAGAAGGAGAGACGGCTTCAAGAAAGAGGGAGTGACCGACTGCACAGACGTTTTAGAGAAGCCAAGTAGCAAAAAGGCATGGGATTTAGCAACACACAGTCCTGGTGGTCTTCTCAGCACAGCATAGTGAAGACACAAGCCAGATTTCAGCAGGCAGACAAATGATAGAAAAGAAAGTTGAAATTGTGTGTCATTAAATCTTTCAAGGAGTTTGTCCAGGAAGGACAGAATACAGAAGGGGGACCTGGTACCCAAGGCAGGGACTTTTAAGTATTGAAGAGAACTGAATACTTTTAAACGCTAGCAAGAAAGACTGAGTAGGCAGGGAGCTGTTGACAATGTGAGGAGGGTAGAAACATATAGGAAAAAGTTTCTGAGCTGGCAGGGGAGGTAACATCCTTGTACACGGTGAGTGATTTGCCTTGGACAGATTTGAAAACAGCTTTTCCATTGTAATGGGAAGAAATGAGGAAAGGACGAATCTTCATCTCGGTAAGTTTACTGGTGCCCCTGGGAATGAGAAGGTAACACAATCTAGGAAGATGGATGGGACAGAGACAGAGAGAGAGAGAGAGGGTGTAGAGCATTGTAGACAGTGAGAAAAGGAGCTGACTGGGCAAACAGGTGTTATTCAGGAACTAGGCAACTTTGGACATGATGTGTTTATAATAGTCATACCCTTTACAGACATTAGAATTTGATTTGGCAGTTCTTAGAAGCCCAGATTAGTCTAGAGGAGATAATCAATTGGATTCATCCAAAAATGGGTTTTACCTGGTGGGCTGGATGAGGCATCAGAAGGAAAACAGGGCAAGGAAGTTGGGGCTATTGACCAGATGCTGTAGGAATTCATAAAATGTGGACTCTCACAGAGAAGGAAGTATGAAAGGAAAGGGAAAGAGAAATGGAAATGGATGATGGATACAGGGAAAATGGAGGAGCCAGAGAGTTTGGAGGGATCAGAAAGGGTGAGAGGGAGGCGTAGTGATCAAGTTGGAACGGTTGAAGGTGGTGGTTACAGAGCATGTGGGTTCAATTGACAATTTCAAAAGCAAACCGTCCCAACCTCTACGGTGCAGGCAGGGGTGACTGCGGTGGGAGTGGAGGTGGGAATCATCGGCACTGAAGAGGTCAGTGAACCAAGATAGTAGACGGTTGGATATATTGCTCTGTGAACACTGAACTAAACTGGGGGGACGGCAGGACCAGTGATAAAGAGGAAATCTGAGAACCGGATGCCCGGTCCCCAGTGGGTGAGAAGGACAGAGGAGTTGATAGGTGATGGCCAAGAGGAGCTAAGTAAGCATGTGCCAACACTGGGAACCTCAGCTTGGCCAGTGTGAACGCGCCCCATGGTTAATCTAGACTAACAGTGGGGAGAGTCTGTGCTCTCAAAATCATTTCCCTCTTGTCCTCCAGTGTCGGACTCATTTACTTTGACATTATTTTATTTTATTTAAAAAAATTTTTGTTTTATGTGGACAACTTTTAAAGTGTTTATTGAATTTGTTACAATATTGCTTCTGTTTTATGTTTTGGTTTTTTGGCCGCGAGGCATGTGGAAATCTTAGCTCCCTGACCAGGGATTGAACCTGCACCGCCTGCATTGGAAGGCAAAGTCGTAACCACTGGACCAGCAGGGAAGTCCCTGTAGAGTTTATTTTAAAATGTTATTTTTAACACCATAGCATTATCTTTTTTTTTTTTTAAGTATTTATTTATTTATTTATGGCTGTGTTGGGTCTTCGTTTCTGTGCGAGGGCTTTCTCTAGTTGCGGCAAGCAGGGGCCACTCTTCATCGCCGTGTGCGGGCCTCTCACTATCGCGGCCTCTCTTGTTGCGGAGCACAGGCTCCAGACACGCAGGCTCAGTAGTTGTGGCTCATGGGCCCAGCTGCTCCACGGCACGTGGGACCTTCCCAGACCAGGGCTCGAACCCGTGTCCCCTGCATTGGCAGGCAGACTCTCAACCACTGCGCCACCAGGGAAGCCCCCTTAGCATTATCTTACCTGATTTATTTTAGATCCGGTAGCTTACTTGTGAATTGATCACTGCAAGACAAAGGGAAAAAAATCAACACATATTTATCTCATGTCTACTATGATAGGCATTATGAGGGATGAAGAAAAGAGTGAGATACAGCCAAGTCCTTGAAATATTTTCAATAGAGAAACTTACTTAGTGAAAATAGAATAACATAACATGATCACATGAGTGCTATATGAGAAGGCAGACTCGGCAGAGCTCTGGATGGCAGGAGGTGATGACAATTTGGGGGAAACTAAGTACCACTCAAGGAAAGAAAAAAAAAATAGGTCAAAAAAGAAGAAGACAAAAATGATCTTCTAATTCTACCTATCTACCTATGTTTAACTGAGCCCAGCTGCCCTGTGCTCTGAGCGACAGCGGTGTGTACGTTCAACGCCACAGGTGAGGACGCTGTCACATTCCTTGAGTAATTATCTCCAGTCTCCAAACAGACCCCACAAGGGTAGGCGGCGTGAACGGGAATGTCCTTTAACTGGTGTGATTAGGGCTGCAGTGGGGACACATTCAGGAAACTCCACGTGGACTCTTGATATTGCCTTGGCTGACATGGAATTTTGATGCTATTTTGGAAAGGACCCAGGATTTGCCTTATCCTGCTTTTTGATGTGTTTTCAAGCTCTAGACCGGCCGCAGGGCACCTAAGGCTCAGAATGATGTGCTGGGTGAATTTGTTCCTTCAATAAATGTGGAAGCTTCTATTGCTGCAGGATTCTGTGCAAGGCCTCCTGAGGGGCCCCAAAGGCAAATACGGCTCCACAGTTGCCCCTCTAAGGCCGATTTATAGCCACTTAACGGTAAGATGTGGGTCTGAACCAAGCACACGTATACGACTACAGTGGATAGTCTCCGTATACATGAAATATTCAAATCTGTTGCACCAGAAAGGGAAAAAAACAAACTTATTCACCACCATGATGAAAATCCATATAGTGTGTAAACTAGAGGAAAGTTGGTTCGAATCAAGTACCACCAATTACCAACTTGATGAAACTGCGTGTCTGGCTCATTTCCTCTTCTCTGAAATGGAGGTAATAGAATAGCTACCTCGTTGATAGTTGGAAGGATTGAACAAGGTGATGTGAAGTGCTTGGCTCATTACCTGGCACACACAACAGGAAGGTATTTACAAGGGATGACCGCTATTATTTTGGGAGGCAATATCCCTGGTTGCAAAAGTTGACATGAAATCAGTCCAATATGGGTTCACATCAAGAACTACCATGGTAGCGAAGCATCTGAGTCTGTTTTCGCCACCAAGAAATGAAAGTGATAAAACTGACCCTATGAGTCGTTGTAGCAATTAAACAAGACTGACTGGCTCGTAGTAGGTTTGCAAGAAAAAGCAAAGCAGTACTACTCACTTTGGTGTCCCCTTCATTTACTTTACGTAACTCTGTGAATCCTGGATCCAGGTAAATGAATAGAGAGGTGTTACCTGTCAGAGTCTACCTTCCTCACCTTTGACAACCTTTACACTGGGAAGCTGGGATGTGACGGTCTCTAAGGATGTGATGGTCTCTAAGGGAACTCACACCTCTAAATCTTTACAAACGCACCAGAGATTTTTACGAATCAGGTGAATTAAATAATGCTGGGATAACCGAAAAGCACCGTCTGCCTGTCCATTTTCTGGTCGTGTTGCATTATCAAAAGAGGTAAATTAAAGAATGGTTTTGGAAAAAGTTTACTTCTTCTTCATCCCTGCTTAGCTGAAGCTTCTTTGATATTGTTGCCTTTTAGTATTTTCCAGTGTCATTTTCCCCCCTACATTCTCCAAACTGTAACAGCCGCTCAAAAAAAGTTAATTCTGTTTCTGGGTGTCAATAATGAACAACTTAGGCTGTTGAGAACTGCCGTTAAGCTTCTTTCAACATCAAAATAAACTCTGAAAATTCATCAGTGAAGAAAAATGGATTTTGTGCTTCCAAACACGACTGAGTTCTGCAAAGGAATGAGATAATTTACTTTCTGTCACCTCCAGAGTTAACTGGGGAAACACACACACACACACACACACACACACACACACACACACACACACATTTTCCTGACAGGCAAACAGGCAAATCACAGACAAAACTGCAGGGCAGGGGGATAAAAAGAAAAAAAAAAAAAAAAATCTTGAAAAAGCTGGGCTTCCAATCCCCTCCCACCAGCCTCTGTGAAGGATGACTTCAGTCCCTTTCTTAACTAATTCTGTCACTGTAAAATCCTACCGTCATTCTTCCACACATAAAGGACAAATAAGCTGGAGACGAGGACCCAGATGCTTTCATTTTTAACTATTCACCAATGGAGGAGAAGGCAGAATGCCTAAGCTATGTTTCAGTGGCCAATAGGATAGCTGTGTATCTCCCACATGACTCACTGCCCCTGTCTTTCACATGGGCTGTAATTTAGTTCAATTCAGAACTGCAGATAGTAAAGCCTTCACAGCAGCCAGGGATGCCTGGGCACAAGTGCCTGAGTTCCGAGGGACTTTGGGAAACACTTTGCTAACTCTCTCCTGCCTGGAAACCAGGATTCTGCACCTGCCTGATGGACAGTCTGGCCAGAGCCTTGGCCGTGCCCCCGGGGACAAGGAACTAGCACAAATAACCGTGTGGAAATTGTAAGTATCCATTTCTTTCCGTCCGGTGTGTTGATGAAAATAGTTTTCTGTCATAAGCTTCCGATATGTGAAGATTTTTTTTTTTTTTTTTCTGAGCTACTGTTATATGTGTGTCTTGAAGGGTGTTCAGCCGGCAGGAAAAGGTTTCCGAAACAATTGTTGCATGCTTGATTCGGTGAAAGAGAAAGAATGAAAAATAAAAGTCAGGCATTCCAAGAGTAGCTGCAGGAGACTGCACCTCAAACATCGCTCCAGCGCGCTGCTTTGTTCATAAGAAAAAATGAAGACACACACATATGTACTTACTTCACTTCTTTGCGCTCTTAATGCCTAATCTGATTTGATCTGTCCCCAAGAAAAATAAAAGACAAACTTTGCTGACTTTACTGATGAGGGTACCATCCACTCTCCAGGCATCTGACAGTTATTATAATTAGCTATGAAAGACGGCTAAGACACTTGGGGGCAAATAGCTCTTAAATTCTGAACAATGGCTTCAAGCCAAGGCTTTCTTTTTATTTATTTTTTAACCACCACTTGTCATGTTCTCATCATGATAAGAGGCTGAACTGGTTTTAGGGTTTTCATCCACAAAATGTGAAATCAAGTTCCAGCAGAAGGGAAAGACTACTGAAAACAGCCAGGGCAAAGACAGAAGAAAAAGACAGCTTTCTGTCTCGGGATTCAGCCTTCCATGTATAAAGATTTTTTTTTTTTTTTTTTTTTGAAATTCCTAA
Source organism: Balaenoptera acutorostrata (assembly GCF_949987535.1). NCBI lineage: Eukaryota > Metazoa > Chordata > Mammalia > Artiodactyla > Balaenopteridae > Balaenoptera > Balaenoptera acutorostrata. Next base: position 195,093,777 of record NC_080064.1, on the reverse strand, counting down.
TAGGGTGGAGTGAGGACGTGGGGGTGGGGAGGAAGCATGCGGAAGCTGCTTTTATAGAAGAAATACTTAAAGAATAAAGGAATTTGGGATTTCTTTCTACTGGCACGCAAGGGTAGGGTTAGCATTGAAGTCACATTCATGGTAAGATTTTTTTTTTTTTTTTTTGGATGGAGTTTCAAACAGAAGCAACATACAAAGCAGTTTTTTTATTATTATTTATAAAATAACTGGAAACAAATGGGGGAGAATGATCCTGTACTATTGCTTTCTTTTTACACTCAGCGAGGGGAATCCAGCAATGCATTATGCCTTCACTTCTAGAATCATCCAAATCCTTAAAAAGTTATAAGCTAAGTCTCCTAAGAAATTAAAAGGTAAATCAAACCGATGCGATTTTTCACGGATGAAGATCTGGACCGGCAAAACCTCCGACCCAAAGGGAGTTTGGGAGAAAGCCCTGTCCTTCTCATTTTTGAAAGAGAATATTAACTCCATCAATTATGGACAGGAATTATTCAAAGGCTCCAGACATAACTAATTATGGCTTAAAGAGATCTGCCAGAGCAGAGCTCGTGTTCTCATTATAAAAGTCCAAGACGTTAGGAGTCATTTTTTAAAGAGGACTTGGACACACGTTTTCGCATCATCTTTTTTAAATACACCATTTTTTTTTCTTTGTCTGCTCTCCTGTTATCCACACCTCCCCCACCACCGCCCACTGTGCGCCGAGACACCTGAAGGCCAGACATAATGATCAACAGAGCCCCAGCCTGTCTGGACCCCAGCCAGGTCCCCCCTCTACAATCAAGGAGCCCTGCACGCAATGCATGCCCGGCCTCTCCCACTGCTCTGTGCAGATCCGGGATGGAAGTCTTACACAGACTGCGGAAAGATTAAAGACAACAATATCCCCTTTCTCTTACCCCAGACAGCCTCGATTTTTAACCCTTTCCTTGCCTGGAAAACCAAGACGTCTCCTCCGTTCCAATGCAAGTCCCCGGGGACCCTGTAACACACACGCACACTATTACACAGATGCCCACGCCTCATCTGGTTATAGAAATCGCATCTCCACAGACCCGCCGGGGTATTTTAGGATTAACAGCAGTGCTCACTAAACAAAACACGATTTGCTGGTGTGGCAAACGCATTTTTGAATGAACTTGAGCTGTGTGAAATCTGAAGAAAGTAAAAGGTCTGTGGAAAGATTCTTGCAAACCTTGCGGAAGGTTATACCATTTCTGATGATACTCTTCTTTAAGCATCTCTCTCTCTCTCTCTCTCTCCACACACACACACACACACACACACACTCCAGAGACACACTCAGCCAGGCACGTATATCATTCTATCGCAGAGAAACCCAGGTTTGCTGATGATGTCATCACATAGAAAATTTCGCCTTTGTGGGCAACATTTTCAATCACCTAATCAATCGCCAATGTATGCTGGGTGTGTGCCCATAGGAAGTTCTCATGTTTGTGGGGTTAACCGACACCCACAGGAAAGGACTATTTTATTTGCAGCTATCTTTCTTTTGAAGATGTGTTATGGGGCGGTATGGCCATATTTATCAAGACATATGTAGTCAGGCGGAATTTCCTGGTTCTGGGAAACCTTATTAACATGCTGGTTGAACATTTCAGAGGTGGCTGAATTTCAATGATGCGAATAGGATGTGGAAATGGGGAGCATTTTGAAATCATTTGGATAAAAAATGCTACGACACTGATATCTGTTATGACTTGGTGATTTTTATTTGACACTCAAATTTTTGTAACCTATTCAATCATTTTTACTATTTACTTATTGCATAGAGAATTCCTATACAAATGATTCTTTAGAAGTAATGCTCTTTTCATGTGCTTCGGGTTAGATGATAGTTGGATTAAAATTTTGTGGGCTGGTACAGCGTTTGTATTTATTTTCAAGTCTATTTTATGGGTCTTAGGCTAAACAGTTATTCACCAAGCAAGTGTTCAGAGTTTTAATGATGTGTATATTTAAGTACATGATTCTATTTTACTTAACTCAAATAGAACAAAGTTTAATAATCTTAACAAAATACATTGCCATATCTGAGATATAAACATAGAACAACTGTATATATATAACGTCTCAATTACCAAGTTTTGGTCTGTAGTTTAAATTAATCTTCATTGATATAGAATGACTGGGTATACTTACCAGTTCTTACATACCAAGTATTTGACACACTATTTTCTTAATTTTGGAATTTGCTCTTAATATTTCTTTCTTGCATACTTAAAAAAGGATTAATTTTGAAAGGATTTGCAAGCCATATGTACATGAGCAGCAGTATTTATTTGTCAACACACAAATTAATGAGATTAATTTTGCTGATGTAGTGTGTGATTCTTTTAAAACAAGTGAAAAAGTGTTTTGTTCTTTTTTGCTTTCGTGTTACTATTATTGACAAAAGTATATAGCCTAAAGAACAAACACATTTTGTAGCTAGAAAAAGCAAGCTACACAAGTTAGGTGACATTCTCTGGGGTAAGACTGCAGTGTGAACTAATAAATAACTTTTCTGAGAAATCCTTGGACCTGACTCCATAATTTTTACGTAAACAGTTCTTCCAAAATATAGTGGAGTTCTTGCCTGAGGATGAATTATAAAATTGTTTTATCAAAGATTAAAAAGTGAGCAAGTAGTTGGATTTAAATTTCACCTACTTTCTAAAAACAAAACATAACATGGCCCGCTGGGGATACAGGTTACTAAAAAGGCATCTTTCAAAGAAAAGAAGATAATGGACTTGATTGAAATAGTTGAACTACGTAACGCCAAGAACAAATGGTTTTTCAGAGCATAACAGAGAAAGAACAATTTACTATAGGACAGTTTATTCTTCTCACACAATAGTATTGATTTATTTGAAATGGCAGAACAAACATAGTAAATATACAAAAACAACCAATGACATCTGATGTCAGGGATATATCAAGATTCTGGTGTTTCATATATTAGAATATACTTAATTCGATTATTTATTGGAAGAGTTTAGTTAAAACCTGTACTCTTGCTTAACATGTGCTGATATTATAATGCTGTATTTTTGGACATGTATGTAGTACATATAGTACATGTAAATTATATATTTGAACATAGTCTTATGGCCAAAAATAATTGTTAGTATTGTATTATAACCAGAGTTTTTAAAACGCTCTTGAGTTAGAATATTAACACTTTAATACAACGAAATTTGGATAGCAATGTCAGCTACTTATGTCTGTGGTCAGATACTGGCTAAATTAAGGTAATGATGATGTAATTATTGCAAATGCCTCATATCAAAAATATTTTGATTCTGTCAAAACATAGGACTCTCATTTGACAAACAGCACACAATATTTTTTTTCTTTAATCTCTGTTACCATTAGGAAGATGATTTCTGAGAGTAGACTCACACTCATAATTTCTCTTTATGAAAAGAGAGATTTGGGTTTTTTTTTTTTTAAACTTAGCCCTTAGGCATTGGGATTGGAATTATTCTGAGTAGATGCCTGGGCACTGCACAGAGAATGCACAGGAACCTACCGCCAGTCTCAAGGAGGAAAGAAGGGAAACTGGTTTGGTTGCTTCATGCCTCAGATTTTATCCTTCCAAGCCCACATGCAGGCTGCACTCAAAATCCATTTGAGGGAAAACTATCAAAGTCATTTTCACAATTTTCAAAAGGTCCACGGTCCCGTTGATGCATCACGAGGGAGACGTGTCTGAAGAGTGATTGAACACCCCTATCGCTGCCTGAGACTCAGTGAAGCCCAGGGAGGTGCTGGGGTCAGATGGGCTCATGAACCACAGATAGGAAATGAACTGTGTATCGCATATTTGAGGCTTAAAGAGGAACGTTGGGGATATTTTACCGTAAACAGATTTGGGGTTCATTTTTGGCACTTCTTTTGAAACATCAAGCCTGCAGTTCAGCTGAAATAACTTTTTATATGTATAGCTCAGACCAGATGGCCCTGTGCTCCTTTCTTATTTAGATGAGATTTTTCCTTTCAATAACATCTTTCTTCCTGACCTGCTTAAAAATTCCAGCGAATGAAATCAGCACAGGATTTTCAATTCTAATTGACCATGTGCAGAGGAAGGACCAGTGGAGAAATCAGTGGAGTCATTGTGAGCCTCTCTGCCTCAGTTTTGTCTTTGTGTTTTCCCCTTGCTAGCGCATCTAAACAAATTGAAAATATTTAATTTGTACTCATATTAATATAGCTGCAAGGTTAATGCTCAATACAAATTATTTGAGTTGGCTGTTTCTGCCATTTCATCACAAGTCTTTTTTTTTTTTAAGTTATCATGCACTTCCACAGTATCTCAACTAGCTGGAAAGCCATGTATTGGTTAAAAAATGCACTGAGATTTGGCATAATGGTTGAATTAAGATGAAAGAGTGATGATGCTAAATTTATTTTTCTTGTCACTTGAATAAATCATCATTATTGGAATATATATATATATATATTTTAAATTTACCATGAAAGTATCCATTATCTAAAATTCTTGGTTCATTATATGTATAGTTATTATATAAAGAAAAGTATATTTTTCTGGACATTTCGTTTGGACTTGGATTAGTAAAAGATATATCAAGAAATGAAGATAATCTGCAGAGTCAATGTAGCTTAGCAAATCATATTTGCTGTAGAAGTGGGCATGTAAGTTCTCAGTTTTTTTTTTCTATTTGATAAGTTCTTGAATCAATTTTCTTCAGAGTTTATTTATTACTGCAAAGAGTCAAAGATGTTCTCTTTTGAAAAATTTAATTTTAGAATGTGTTAGATGAAATTTTAACAGTGTTAGATGAAAACAAGTTTTCTTTCTGAAACTAATTATTTTGACTAATAAAGATAGAAAGAAACACATACCAAAGGGGCATATTTTAAAAAATGTGTGATAGAGACAAGAAAAACGCCAAATTAACTACCAGTGGTATTGAAAATCTATTGGCCACACAGCAGCACTGTCTCTGGAATTCTTTGCTCATTTTTCTTCAGGTAACCTTTTATCTCAAGCCAGTCTACTAGTTGTCAAAAATGGGATACCTCACCAGAAGCCACACTAGTGGAATTGTTTGCAAAATGCGTCTTGTGACTGATAAGATCAATTAGAATTTCTTTGCCTCCAAATTACACAAAAACTAAAGTGGAACTGCCCATGGAATTCACAGCTATGAAGGCGTGTTCTATGCCAGCAACATGCGAAGTCAGTTTGTTTTGAACCTTGTAATTTAAATTTCTGAGATGATTGTCATATATACATATATGTATATAAGTGTGAGTCAATTTGTGTTACTGAAATATTAGAACTCTCACTATGCCATTAAGTATATGTGTTGATTTCTATGTAACATTCATATTTGGTGATACTTCCCACTGATGTATGAATTATAAAAATCCATTAGAAAAATATATATATGTTAGTGATTTAGTTCCACTACCCTAAATGAATAAAATACAGTCAGAAACAGAAGTCAAAATATAAACAGTATAATACAGAGTCTAAGGTATTAAATTAGATACTTGTTTAGCTTAGGTTTACTTTTAAAATAACAGGTTTGAATGAGCAATGAATTTAGCCCTCTATGTGAGAGGAGGTGATGGATAATGGAATCTTGGGAAAAAATTATTAAAATTATATTGGTGTTGTAATTTCAGAGGGTTGAAGCTAAGATGTTCAAAACAGATAGGTGTGAATAAGAAATAGTACTCTGACCTCCTCCCAATTCTCTCTCTTCCATGTTATTCTGAAGAAGAGACAGGTCTGATTCTGCAGGATCATAGAGAGTCACAAATGCTAAGTGAATGTTGGCATTTTTATTTCCGTGGGGTCACGGTGGAGGTCTTCCTGTGTGTCCTGATGCTTTAGGGGAACAGCCCGGGAGAAAGTGTGATCAGTGCTGAAGCTGTGAGCTGTGTAAAATGTCTGGCCCTCACTCTGTCCCCTTCCTGTTCTGTGACACTGTGTCTGTTGGAGATAGAGATCCTTGAGGAACCAGGCCTCCTTTGGCTCTCCCGGGACCCCCTTTGGATCCATTTTTATGCTCCTTCTAAAGGCTCTTTCCCCAGCCCTTAGCAAACGTCTGAACCCTCCAGACGTCCCACCCACTGTGCTAGGTTCTCAGCCATTTCTGCTTGGGTAACACTTGGCCTCACCATGAATTATACAGCTAAGGTTCCCACTCAGAGCTGTAGTTTTTAAAGTTATATATATACATATATATATATATTATTTTTTTTAATTGAAGTATAGTTGATTTACAATGTTGTGTTAGTTTCAGGTGCACAGCACAGTGATTCAGTTATATATGTACATATATATATATATATATATATTATCTTTCAGATTCTTTTCCCTGATAGGTTATTACAAAATATTGAGTATAGTTCCCTGTGCTATCCAGTAGGACCTTAAACTTTATAGTTTTAAACTGTGGAGAGAGTGGGGCCTTCAGTGTGTACAGGGCATCAAAAGAATATATGTCAAGGCAGAAGCAGATGTCTCTGGCATCCTGAAATTCTGCAAGGCTGTGGACGGGATAAGACTGAATTTGATTGGCTAGCCCTTGCTTCCAGCACGTGGACCATGCCCATTTCAGGGTGGAAGGCTCCTCTCCACGGATGCACCTGAGCTGGGTTCTGTTCATCTTTGCAGTGCACATGTGATTGGGTGTATTTCCTGCAGGGAAATGACTGTTTTAATCATAAGGGCCTAACTTCTCTTTCAGGAAAGTTTGGGCTAGAGAAACAAAACGTTAAGTGTGAAAAGAGATTATGTCCATCAGAATAGGAGAGTGTGAGCTGCACCAGATAATACAATATGAAAAGAATATGTCAGAAAAGGTGATTAGAGACATTTTTATCATACATGTGGATTATCTAGAAGCCTGTGCGTAAATATAGCCTCTGTGTGATGGGAAATCAGAGCTAAACAAAAATTCCATTTACGGTTTTAAGTATCTAAGCTTATTGCTTTAGAAACTTTCATAAAAGAGACATATTTCACTGATTTGCCTTGTGACTATTAGTCACCTATCAAGACATTATTCATCTATATTGGGAGAAAATGAACCACTGGCCGCTTCTCTGGTTGTTTTAAGTCACTTTACAAAGTGCCTCTTGCCTTGAAAGGACTTAAAGATTTAAGCTGACAACAGTGGGGATGAAGAAATTCATTCTCTGGTTAGTCTGAGGACAGAAGAGGGTTAATTTTTCAAACCTCTGTGAAGAGGGGAAAAAAAAAAGGACCAAACCTGGAAGATAAAATGCAAAGACTAAGCTGCTCGTGATTTGCTTGTATTTATGGATTATACTACATCTTGAAAAGAAGAAAATCAGAGCTGTAAGATGACGCTGCAGGGGTCGTCTGGACCTTTCACGGAGTCTTAAGTCTGTGGAGTCAATGCTCATTAAGGGCTGGTCTTGACCTCTGCTCCCCTTCCGCCTGCCTGGTCCAGGTGCAACATTATTGCAAGGGCTTTACCGTTACTGGAAACTATGTGCAAACTTCAAATTGTGAATAAACAGATATGATGAGGGTGTAGGCAATCCAGGAGTTAAGATGCCCACATTAAAAAAAAAAAAAAAGAAAAAAGTGAAGACCTGTAAACTTACATCCACTTCCTTTTATAATTAATAAACAGTGACTATAGCTCTTCTTCAAGATATAACTAAGGCTATTCAGGTGCAACTTACATTTAAACCAGCATGGTCCCTTTGCTGTTATGAGGAAGTTTTGCAAGCATATTTAAAATAATGATTCCTGTCTAAAAAAATTCTCTTTGAAGTAAACACAGAAAAGCATATATAATGATTTCTTTAAAATTTTCACATGTCCACTCTTAGTAATACAAGAGGCTGTTATGTTCCAGGTTTTGTTTTTGTCTTTTTTTAAAGGATTTGATTTGACTTTTAAAATTGCATTAACTAAGAGAAAGAAACACATAAGAAACACATAAAATTCCCTAGAATTTTATCCTGAAGTATAGTAAAACTTTTCCTGCTCTAACAATTCCATAAAGCATATTTCTGCATTTACATAGTGTTTGATAAATATAAGAGAAAACCAATTTACACATACTCATTAATTGCTATTTTGGATAAAATTGTCATGTTTATGCCTCTGAAATGTTAGTTAACTTGCATTAAAGCACATAAAATGACCCCAAATTAACTATACAAACATAAAAGGGGGAAATAAAGGTCTCCTGGTATCAGAATATATTAAAAAGATTTAGGATTTTATTTTTTCTTACTGCTGAGTGTTTTGTTTAGCAAACAGTTCTCTAAATTACATAAATCTACTCATTTTAAATATAAAATTTGAACTCTGAAGAAAATGAAATCTCTAACTAATGAGGAAAACGAAAGTTTTTAAGTTTCACTAAAGAAGTCATATATGAACATTTTTTTTTAGCTAGAATTTTAAAAGTAGAAAAGAACTTCATTTTCAATTTAGAAGTGTTTCAGACTACACAGAAAAGTAAAAGCAATGTAATAAACATCCTGATCTTTTTACCATGAAGATTTATAAATTTTAACATTTTTCTCTATTTACTCCAAGCCATTAAAAAATAAATATACAGTTGAGGACTCCAATCCCCTTTCCATTTCCTGATGCCCCTTTGGCTATAGAAGTAATCACTATCTTTCATTTGATAGGTCATTTTTCATACCTCCATTTTTACACTGTAATCACCTACTTATGTATCAGAAAACAGAAACAAAAAAGTGAACAAGGTATCAATTATGAAGTTCCTAAATTTGCTGTTTCTAAATTTACCGTAAAATTATTGGAAAATTTTCAAACAAACATATTCGTTGAAAACAGTATTTACTTATTTATTTTTGGTTGAAAAACCATAATGCTGATTAAATATAAAAATTTAAGTTAAAAGATTTCATTCCCCTGCCTCAACAAATTTCCTTGGTTGCAGAAATTGACAAATATGCCTCCTACCTCCTTTTTATTCAAATTCTTTAGAACTGGGTCATTTAAATTTTGACCATTTTCATGCTGCATAAGGGATTGGTGATATGGTTAAAGCTTTATACTTTATTACCTCCATTGCTCTCATTTTATTGTTTTCATAAGAAAGCATGCGTTGTGGACAGCTTCATGCATGGATATTAATTTTCATATATTACACTCATAGCATCTTGTTAGGATGCTTATTTTAAATTATTCTAAGGAGTCAGCAAAGTTACCTCTGTTTTGATTTGCTAAGAAAATATCAGCAATGTCATAGTTAAATAAGTGAGCATTGACGTTAGGGTGGTTTTTTTTTTTGCTTCTTCTTCTGGAGCCAGATTTCCCTTAAAAAAGAAGCAATGCGTTTCTGAAAAAGTATATTAAAACCGAGATCCTTATCTGAACACAGAATTACTGTGGATTTGCATGAACTATGCGGCAATGCATCGCCATAGAGACCTCTTAACCCTCACACATCTCTCTGAGGGCATCAGAGTAGAACTCTACATCAGCACCTTTAAGGTCCTGTGTTATCTTAAGCATAATCTTCAGAGAGAAAACTTCAGAGTAGCACAAAGGTGAGTTTAAATGTATTTTTCCCTATCATTTCCCTACTAATTACTTAGGCAGCAATATATCAAGAGATACGTACAGTCAATTTAAAACTTAAGTCACAATCTTAATGCCCAAATGGAAAAGATGCAATTAACATACCTGGGTTTGATACTTGAGATTGCTAAACTATTTTCAACTTGCATTTATGGACTATATATGCTATTTCAGGATTGGACAATTGCCACTAGTAATATTTACCTCAGGCAATATTTAGGCTAACACAGTCTAAAGATGAAGACAGGCAAGTATGCAAGACTACACCTTTTCTTCAGGTTCAAATCGGAGTATATCGTAGCCCTCAATAAATATCACTCCAGGTCTTTTATGCTAAGTGTTTAAAAAAACTGGCACAGTGATTTTGATGGCATCATTTCTTAAAAGAAGATATTGCTACATAACATATTTAAAATGCATTTCTTTATAAGTTTTGTATACAAAGTCTTTTTGTCAAAGACATCACGTTTTTAGTATAGAACGAATTCAGGAGTATGGAAATCTATCTTTAAAGAGTCTTTCTCTTATTATCAGGCAGAAAGAGCTTCAAATATACTGACTTAGTATTTTTTCAACTTTTTCTTTCTTTTCTTCTTCTCAGACACCACCTATGTTCTTTAGCCTTTAAGCTACCAATATTCTTTCTCCCCAGATAACTTCACAGTCGGTGCCACTCATTGGGGGTCTTTTTTATTCTTGTTTCTCCAAAATTCTGGTCAACTCATTAACTACCTTTTAGTATTCTTATGTCTGTTTCTCATCATAGTTACACAGCAAATAAGGGCACTGGGTAAGAAGTAAGAAGACATTTTACTAAATATCTTATTAACTCTTTTTGGTCCTCCATTTCCCTTTCAGTAGTTTGGGGAATTAGAGCTAGTAGATCTCCAGGGTCCTGGGACATATGTCTGCATGATTAACTGAAATTGAGACTCTGATGAATTCTGAGCTCTCAAAATTATCTCAGTATGTTACACGTGGGTCAAGTGGTCCATCCTTTTAAAAAATGTAGTCACACTTATACCTATTCCTTTTAAGTATTTAATTTTCACTTTTTAAATTCCTCTGTGTATAAACTCTGATTCCTAAACGTGCCATCTGAAGGGTATTCTTCATCTCAAACAGCTGATTTTTGGTGTGAAGTATCATATGTAAAATTGTATAGTTTAAAGAAATCTTGGACAATTCTGGCAATGCATTTTACTGGTGAGCCCAGTAAGGTCAGGGAACAACATGGTCACTTCTTTGTACAGATCCTTTCTGAGTGGGATTTTTTTGCAAACTCCACAAAAATCTTGAACCATTGAGTTGCACAACAAAAAAAAGGGATTTGCTGCGGGATGGATCTTAACTGTTATTACTGCAATCATCTGATATGACTTTGGGGATTTTCCAAATGCTGATTTAGTCATTAACACTAAGAGTTACATAATAGACATCCTCAAGGTATTACCAAAAGTTATTATATTTTGAGTTAACACTACCACTATTTTTATGAGAGGGAAGTTGATCATTGAGAGACTGTTGAGGAACTTTGCCAACATTTTTACCCTGAATTTTAGCAAATTTACTCAGGTTTCTGTTTATGAACAACTTAGGTAAGTTATAAAATCTCTCGCTAATTCACACTAGGCTTTATGTTTACATGAGTTTTTAACTGTGGTGTACATACACTGAACTTCCATGGGGAATGAAAATAAAGGAATTGAACTTATAGTTTCAAATATCAGAAGCAGGGATATTAATAACAATCCAAAACTCAAGAGTGCAGCATGAGTTTTGAGAGACTGTGGAGGAAACTACCACATCAAGTGAGCTAAATAATAAATATAAAATAAATCACAAAAAAAAATACACTTGAAATATACAGAGTGGTAACAATATTGAGGCTTCTTTTCTACTAAAGCCTATACAAAAGATTTAATTTATTCTTTTAGGAAATTGCAAATACCAATGTAATCAACAACTACTCAGATCATCTCATAAAGCACTCAGAAACTAATTTCTTTAACCTATTTGTCCACCAAAATTATGTCTGCCTCTAGAATAGTGTATAAACACAAAATAGATCCAAATTAAATCACTTTTGTAGCTATTCATGTATACAAAAATCAGGTATCAATAGGCATCAAACTAGCCATAGTATGAAATTGCAGAAATGTCTGTGATTTTCTTCATCCTTCTTTAAAAAAAAAAATCACTGTATTCAAATACCTGTATAAGCCTAAGCTTTAGAAAGGAAGAAATAAAGGAGAAAAATAAAAGATATAACAGCAGATCATATTAAATCTAGAAAGTAGTTCCTTAGCTGAAAATGTGAAATTAGGTATTTAATGAAAATCATGTAGAATTTCAGAAATATTTACTTAGATTTGGATACTGTCTGTCATTATGTGAAGCTGTGATACATTATACCATATGCACACATTAATACATAATACATTATTAATGGTATTATTTGGACTTGGCAAGGAAAACTTTAATTCCATGACTGCTGTCAATATTAACTTGAATTTATGCATCTGAATTTCCATTATAACTTTTTTTGAAATGGGATGTTAAACCAAAGGAAGAACTGACCTAGGAAATGTCAGCGCCTAAATAATATGCATAGGATAAAATGTAACAACATCTTTTTATGATCAAAATGTGGATCCCTTTTTCTTTTCATTTAAGATATTTATTTATTAGAGTCAAACATCAGAGGTCAAGAGTTTGATTTTCTAGTTTGTGAAATAATATTATTTTCACTCAGAAAAGGGTCTCAGAGATTACCAGGAGACAAAGAAACTGAGGTCTGAAAAGAGAAGAAAGGAATCCAAATTCATGGAATAAATTGTCTAGAGTGATAGGATAGACTTCTTTCCATTTCTTGGGTGTCTCTTTAAAAAGAACTGGATAAAGGAAAACGCATAGAGAGGAAAGCACCACAATTCCATTTGGTTCATAACATTTGTTTTGATAAAAGTCCTACTAAAGATAAAGCTGAGTCAATTTGTTACAGTAAGAAACATCAAAGTTCCTACAGAAGCACTTAACCTCTCTTATTCCATTTCCTCATTTGTAAACAGTCCAACACATGCCCTATACATCTGACAATACTAGGGATGTTTATTAAGTGCTTACACCCAGTAAGTCATCAGGCCATGTACTCTGCATCTAATTCTCATCAACATTTATATGATGCCAGCCCCATTATTATCCCTATTTTGGAAATGAAGACACTTAGAAACAGGTTGACTTAGACTAATAAGTCTAAGATTCCGTGAAGCCTATGGAGTAAGGCTACATTTGAACCCAAAGGCCAGACTGTTCACCTGTGCATCTAACTGCTTTCTTTCCTGGCTCTTCTTCCCTTATTGTCCTAAAATATGAAGTAATAGGTGTGTGTGTGGAAACTTCAGTGTATTAAAACATTTTACAAATGCAAGATGGTATTAATTCTGGAAAGGATGCTGGGTCTATCTCACATCATCTTGGGTAATCAGTTCTTAAATGTGCAGGTCTGATCTCTCTAATGAGTTCTATTACAAGAAAGATTGAGATAGAACATACATAGCACCATGGAAAAGCCCATTTATTCTACTTATTTATCTAAAATTCCTGCACTGAACTCTCTTGAACTTCACTGTATTAGAATTTGACCTGTGTGGATAAGACAAACTTCATTTCCACACCAATTATATTTGTTTTATGTAATCAGTTTGCTCTCAGTCATATCTCCCTGTGGTTCATCAGTTTCCTGCTTTTATCTCTGTTAGATAATCAACACATTGTATTCTGCTATTCCATCTTAATAGGAGTAATGCCTCAAAAAAAGTATATTAGCCAACGAGGAAAGCAAGCATCCTGTCTTACCTCTGTTCTAGCCCCAGAACCAGTAATGGTGAATCCACTGGGGCTAACTGGGAGAGAGGATGAAAGCTTGTTCTATAAGGAACTGTCTGAGATACAGCAAATGCCTGCGGATATCATTTGCTTAGCTTTTCTTGGCTTATCCATTAACCCTAGCTGGAATAATTCTGGCTATTTTAGATACCTTGCTAATTACATGATCTTCTCATTCAGGAGCAGCTTGTTCCTTGTTCCTGTATACTCTTAGAAAGCCTCCAGAGTTAAAAGGTACCATTGCCAGTTACCTGCTTGTTTGCTCAAAGGTCCAGCTCCTTGTCTGGAGCCTGAGAATGATTTGAAGGGAAAGGAGTAAGCCATATTTCTGTTCAACTCCAGTCTGAAGTTAAGAGGTCTGAAGAAAGAACAAAGCACACATAATGGAATCCAACTCTTGAAGGATATCAAAAATGGAATTTTCTTATACAACCTACCTGTTCAAATTAGCATACAATCATTTCAGCCTTTCTAAATACAAGTTTTGTTTTATTTTTTTAAAAAACTATATTAGTAATAGTTGCAAATTTATAAATTAACCTCATAGCATTTTAGTAAATGCACTGAACTTGGCGATAAGACAATTTATAGTAGCACAGGAGTGCAGCCTATCATGGTCTCCATCCAAATGAACGTAGCCACCGATAATCCTTACGAAATTCTATTCAAGGACAGTGCTTGTCAAATTGCTACAATGTAGCCATTTCATAATCAATCTAAAAAGTTTATTGAATATTAGCTCTTGGGGAGACATTGGCCATCAACATAGTTCATGATTTCATGGTTAAAAAAAGAAAAAAATGTAGACAATCTCAATTTTGGATCAAAGTTAATGGGCTCTGTCAAGGATTAAAAATGTGTACTTAGAAATCCTAAAATCTCGCACCTCTCAAATTTTGTCTAGCATTTTTAAAAATTTGTGTGAACAACTAAAATTTGGTTTCGTGGGGAAACTTTGTTGGACTCATAAGACTCTCTCTCGTGATTCTTTAAGCATTAATCAACTGAATATTTCTAGATGTGAAACTCTGACTCAAATCAACTTCTCTCTTGGAGAAGAAATGTAAGTCATTGCCCGAAAATTTTGTTAGTTCTCAGCTTTTTTTAAAAAAAAAAAAAAGTTCTTGATTTCATGTCAGGTAGTGAAACTCACTACGGAAACACATTCATTCCACAAACAGCAGTAGAGTATTTTTTATTATATGCTACATCTGAAGGGCTTCCTACCGAATATTTTTCATTAACTTGAACATACCTCTTAAGGTATTCACTTTAAAACACTAATCTAGTGTGTCTGTGTGAAACTGGAGCCTACTATAGTAAAACTTTATTGAAGGTCAAGGGTAGCATAATAGCAAGGGGCTGGAGGTTACTGTGGTAATTTCCTATCTGCAGCATTGTTCTCAATTCTGAGAAATACTGCAGTAAATTTGAAATTGTTTTCTAAAGTCATGTGGGTTATCCTGAAGAAGTTCCATTATTTATCCCTGAAAAATAAGTGCTCCAATCAGTCTTTCAAATGTTGTTGATTAGTTATTGCAAGAGTCATTAAACTCTTGTCAAAAAGTTTTATATTTGAATGCTTGTCCATAATTTGCATCCATTTTTCTCTTTGACCTTCATAATCATAAGTGATTTCTGAATCAATCATTCAACGTTACCATATAGAGAAGGAGTAAATTTAAACTAACACTGTGTCCCTGAGGAGTAGAATGCAAAAGAGATGCTGACTGAATTTTATAGATTATGGTCAAGGTGAAAAGACAGAAACTGGATCACTGTGTTACTTTAATTCAGGTCCCATTTATTGAGCTCTCACTTATTCTAAATACAGGGCTACACAGGAAGGAGTAAATCAAAAACACAAGAAAAATATTCTCCACCCTCAAGGGGTTTATAATCCAGTTGATTCAAAATCAAATAAAAATACTCAAGGTAATTAACATTTATTTTATTTAAAATATAGAGTGAGGTTATAAAAAGAAGACCATCTTTCTTTTTGATAGCAAGAAATTTTATCATAAAAATCTTAAATTTGAGGAGAGCAACATTTCAAGTACGCACAATCCAAAAGGAGGAGACATTTCAAGGAATTACATTTTTTTGGTCACTTTATTATTTTATTGGGAAGTAGACACAGGGCGAAATTACAGTTTCAAAGGTGTCATTATTCAGTGCTTTTCAAAGATAATTGATCTCCATCATGAAGACCAAAGGAGTAAATATTCTAAATTCTCAGAATTATAAAAGTAAACACTGGATTGTATTCAGTATAATTTTTGGATAAAGTCTATTCTTTGATTCCTAAAATATTTGAAAATGAGAATCCAAGGATTAATCAAATGTGTCAGTTCATTTTCAGGAAAAAATAGACATATCTGTATTAATGTTTCTCATTTCATGTCATTTGAAGGAATTTTTTCAATCAGGTAATTAACTGCTTGCTTTAATAGTGTGTAAAAAGTGCTGTCAAGTCATTATTAGTGGACTGCAATCATATTCTCCTCGATTCCTAGAGTAAGTCCTTGTCACGAAAGGAAAGGGACACCAAGTAGGAATATTTTCTATGTGACCAAACAAGTAGCTTCTGCTGTAGAACATTTGTTCGAATAAATCTGCAGGCATTTGGAAGAACTCAGATACATTTCAAATAACACCTGGGGTCTTGGAATTCTTTCATGTCATTCTCAGTGTCCCAGGGCCCATCTCCATCAAATCAATATTATTGAGAGTGTGGGTGGCATGGTCTGAAGACAGCTAGCATAAGCATTGACCACATGCTCTGGGTCAACTCAGTCCCACCTGGGATGGCCTCAAGAATCTTCACAATCAGGCTGGGCTGTTCTTGTGGCTTGAACGCATCATACCATACAATCTTTTCAGCAGACCTGAGAACCACAAAAGTAATGGTCTCAGAATTATTTCCAAGCAGTGGACTTGATGGATGCCATGATTCCTGGGGCTAGACAGATGGAGATAGGATACTCCCATCGAACTGTCATTTCTGGAATGACTTGGAGTCTCATAGCAGTAGTAGCTCATGGAAACATTGATTTGAAAGCCATTGGTCCAATGGCCAAGTGAATTCTTGCCACTTGTTTCCTTGAAACGTGGGTCTACTCTCTTAGAACATTTATCTTACCATTGATGCCTCATCTTAATTCCATCCCATCCATCAGTACCACCCTCATTATTTTTCTACTCCCTCCTAGGTACCAGGCAGATGGGAAGGGGCTTGTTTTGACTTTGATTCACCCACTGTTAACCTTAGGGGATATTTGAGCCAGAAGACAGAATGATACTTCCTAGAAATTGCCACCTCAACATCAGGAGTTTTGATTCATTTTGGGTGTGGTCCTGGGAGGTTAGGTGCCAAAGAAAACTGCTAAGAAGATGTTAAGCCAAGATAGTTTCCAAGATAACATAGATAGAGTTGTTTTATAATGAAAACAGAATTGCAGGGAGGTGGCAAAGGGACACACTGTGAAGACTGAGGGAGGCCAGGGGGCCATCTGACCAGGAATCAGGAGGAAGCTGGTGAGGCTTTCGGAAACAGAAGCTGCATTTCTAGATGGTCGGAGACTCAGGTGTGCTGTGCTACCTCTAAAGGGATTTCGGAGAATGAGGTGTGCTGTGCTACCTCTAAAGAGATTTCAAGGGTCACGAAAGGCAGCTCCTGGGCTTCTGTGCTCTTCGCTAGTTTTTGTGGGATCCCCAGCAGCTCTGATAACAGCTAGCAGGATGTTCCCCAGGAATCACCTCCCTCCCTGTCACCCTGTGCCTCGTCCCTCAGGAGCCTCTCTGTATGAATACTGGCTTTTAGTTCCTTACTGTACCTCCTTGCCCCAAATGCAGCCAGTTTTGAGAGTTTTGACTAAATTGCTATCCGTCTTATATAGTTGAATTTTAGGATGCTGGAGTCACGTAGTGGTTCCAATTGCTGAGAAAGTAAATGAGAAGGGAGATTTTTATTTTGCTCTTGGCTTTAATGGTTTTTCTCATTGGAGGGAAATACCTGCTCTGAATTAATGGGAACACTACAGGAAGGGTAAAGAAATCATAACTCGGTGCAGATTCATCAACCTTTACCTCAGCTCCTCGTGGATCTGAAGGTAATGAGGAATTTAAAAGATTTGTAATGGCCACATACGTCAGTTCTGCAAAATAGCACAATCTGGGCTAAAACACAGAAAAAGAAAATCGTTAGAACTCTTTGCTTTGTTTTGGGTCAAATTTATATTTCCTAAAAGAGTAAAGGAAGGCATGATACAGGTGTTTGCCATCAAAAGTCTTAATCTGTATGCATTTGACTTATTGTCCTAATTTAGGTACAGATTATCATTTTTACCCCCAAGAAAATGAAGTATGGGCACTTGTAATTGAATACTTTGATTTATGTTTTCTAAGGGGAAAAATGAGAATGTGTCAGATTGGGCCCTACTACACACACAGCTCTGAGTCACCATTAAAAAAGGAAATGGGATATCATAATAATAGCATGAAATATGGGTAAATATACGTTAGTGATGCTTGGTTTTCATGCAGAAGACAAGGCTTTGTTTCAAGCGATGCATTAGATAGTTGGGGTTCTCAAGACATTACACCCTTCTTCCCCCTTCAAGTTCTGAAATAAAATAAAAAATAAAACAGATGGAGACAGAATATCACCTCTATTACTGCTGCCTCTGATCATTTTGAAGACTATGCCTTATACCTACAAGCATGTGAGCTGAAAATCACAGCAGGGAGGTCATACAAGGGAACGTGAATTCTGCAGGCAGAGCTGTTCTTCACGGGGAGGAGCAGAGTGATTGAGAGACAGAAACACACACACACACACACACAGAAGAAGGGAATATGGAGATTTGCTGGCTCACGTGCCCAGGTTTTCCTTCCAAACTTTCCAATTAGATGCCTGTCTGGAACAGAAGAAAGGAGAGAGCTAAGAGTATTGTGATGGTAGAATCACTCCGTACACGAAAGTAAGGAGGAGAAACTCTTTCTCATAAAGATATGCATGAAAGAAACAAAAGTAGAATATAAAGTAGATAAAATAGGAAAAGGTAGATTTAAGGTGAAAGAAAACGTCCCATCTTTGAGTCTTTATCTAAATTGATATTCACAAAGCAGCTGACAAATACCTATACACACATGGTCATAAGGCAAGACTTCACCGCAGCGAAGCAGGGACCAAGGCTGAAGTGACTGTCACCAGTCTTCATGGAGAGCCCTTGGGGGTTTGCACCAGAGGCAAATTCCTTCTATCCCATCCAGGGCTTATGGATGGGGCTCCAAACTGTAGAGGGCAGAAAAGGTTGATCTCCCACCCAAGCCGGACCCAAGAAAATCACCCCTCCCCTTCCCGCCCCTCTGCCAACCATTCACCTCTCACCTCTGCTCTCACCATCACATTAATCACGTTTTTTTTTTTTTTTTTTTTTTTTTTTTTAGGGGACACATTTTACTTTATTTTTTAAAGTAACTTTTATTGGAGTACAGTTGCTTTACAATGCTGTGTTAGTTTCAGGTGTACAGCAAAGTGAATCAGCCATACGTATCCATATATCCCCTCTTTTTGGAGTTCCTTCCCATTTAGGTCACCACAGAGCATGAGTAGAGTTCCCTGTGCTATACAGTAGGTTCTCATTAGTTATCTATTTTATACATAGTAGCAATAGTGTATATATGTCAATCCCAATCTCCCAATCTCTCCCACTCCCCTCTTCCCCCTTGGTATCCATACTTTTGTTCTCTATGTCTGTGTCTCTACTTCTGCATTGCAAATAAGATCAACTATACCATTTTTCTAGACTCCACATATATGTGATAATATACAATATTTGTTTTTCTCTTTCTGACTTACTTCACTCTATATGACAGTCTCTGGGTCCATCCATGTCTCTACAAATGACCCAATTTCATTCCTTTTTATGGCTGAGTAATATTCCATTGTATATATGTACCACATCTTCTTTATCCATTCCTCTGTTGATGATATTTAGGTTGCTTCCTTGTCCTGGCTATTGTAAATAGTGATGCAATGAACATTGGGGTGCATGTGTCTTTTTGAATTATGATTTTCTCTGGGTATATGCCTAGTAATGGGATTACTGGGTCATATGGTAGTCCTATGTTTAGTTTTCTAAGGAACCTTCATTCTGTTCTCCATAGTGGCTGTATCAATTTATGTTCCCACCAACAGAATCAAGTCATTTTAATAAAGGATTCTGTTTAAAATTTCTACTACCAAGGCTTCTTCTAAAACACCCTCAATAATGTGTCATATGAACATTTTGTGGCCTGAGAGTCATAGTTGATAAAAGTCTTCTCCAAATATTTAAGTCTTTCATCATAATCACAAGAAGAAAACATCTTTAGCCAAGTCATTTCTCCATGTAGTATTCATGAGTTTCTGCAGGGCATAGAGACAATTTTGCTGGAAATGTTGACAGGGCCTGGGACTCCCTCCTCTCTCTCCTGCATCCTCTTCTGCTCTTGGCCTTTCTGCTAATACCAACCCTCTGCCTTTGGGGGCAGCTTCCAACAGGGCAGCTGCGTGTGGAGCAGAAATAACTTTCAAAGCTGCAGCCTTTCTGCACAGATGTTCTAGAGATGCTATAGTGATGCCTGGGACAGCCACTCCTACGCTGTGGGATAATTCTGGTGCACAGGTGAAGCTGACACAGCAAACAGATTTCTACTGACCTAGTTCTAACATAATTCTAAGAAAGATAGGATTTGCCAAGGAGTCACACAGCAAAACACACGTGAAGAGGCTGCTCAGTATTCAGGTAGCCATCTTTAAGACACCCACCATTCCTGGACCAGTTAGGTTTCCCCAGACACCAATAGGGGGTTTGTGTGGGTGAGATATATATATATATATAGAGAGAGAGAGAGAGAGAGAGAGGGAGGAAGAGGAAGAAGAATGAGAGGGGAGAGAGGAAGAAAGGAAGAAAGAAAGAAAGAAAGAAAGAAAGAAAGAAAGAAAGAAAGAAAGAAAGAAAGAAAGAAAGAAGGAAAGAAGCACGGAAGGAAGGAAGGAAGGAAGGAAGGAAGAAAGAAAGAAAAAGAAAGAAGCACGGAAGAAAGAAAGAAAGAAAGAAAGAAAGAAAGAAAGAAAGAAAGAAGGAAAGAAAGAAAGAGGAAAGAAAGAAAGAAGGAAGGAAGGAAAGAAGGAAGGGAGGAAGGAAGGAAGGGAAGGGAATGGGAAGAGAAGAGAAAGAAAAGAAAGAGAGGGGAGAGAGAGAAAGGTGTGTTCAAGGGCTTACTGCTGCAGGCAAGGAGCCTGCAAGCCCCCATCCTCAGGGTGGACAGCAGGCTGGAGGCCCAGGGCAGAGTTGCAGTGGGAGTGCAAAGCTATCAGCTACAGAATTCCCACAAAACATCCTGGGTTGACACAGGAATATACACAACATTCCATTCTTGGAGTGAAACCCAATCTGTACAGGTGGAGCACTTGATTCTGGGAATCCCATCAAGTTCATTCCTAAACACATGGTCCCTACATACATGGTCCATTTACACCCTGAGGAGCATCAGCAGCCATCTGAGGGTGACAAAGGAGAGGACAGATGACAAGATCAGATTTGCATTTTAGAAGGATCACTCAGGCCTCAGTTCAGATGAGGTAACATTGTAATTGCCAAAAATTAAATAATGATCCAAGCATGAAATAGAACTTGTGTTTTCCCCAAACTGTTTATTCTTCTAACAAAATACTAAAAACAAGCAGCTGTTTATTTTCCTCCTTGTCTTACCCCTTATTGACACGTTAGGAGCACACACTTAGTGCGATTTCAGGCCAGGTAGAATTTTAAGGTTGGAAATGTCAAAAGCAAACACAAACCACATAAGGGACAACTCAGCCTGGTTCCCAGCACCAGTGTCACTGCTCTGCCCATCTCAAAATCCACTCTGCACAGGAATCTTGATGTTCTTCATCTGAAAATGAAACTATATGAACTGAAAGATGCTTTTGATGTGGAGAAAACACAAAGCTGCCATTCTAACTCAAAGTAGAATTCCCTTCCTTTGTCGCATATTTGCCAGTAATGCAATGGATCAAGAAAGTTGTAGTCAAATCCTGAATTGCACATGGAGATAAAATGTTGATTCTCACTAAAAATATAGACATGGAAGAATAGTTTTACCCTAAGGTTTCTTAGCGAGTTCTCCATGTTTATATTCACTGGGTACAAAGCATGAAACACATCTCAGTGTGCGCATGTAGGCAGGTATCTTGCCACGCAAGCAAAGATCTGACAATGTTAACACATTTAAAACATTATCTAATGTATGTGGCACATTTCCTAATGACACTGGTGATAAAGAATGGTTTAAAAATTTATGTAATTTCTTTCTTTTTTTTTTTTTTTTTCCTGCAAGGACTCAAAGCTAGATTTGAATACATTGCCTGGAATAGTATGTAATTATTACTTAAGGAATTTTCTGATCTACTTTGATCGTTGAGGATTTCTTTTTGTTTTACGTTATACAACAGGGAAAACTGGAAAGGTTTTATCTTTTTAAATGCATATTTTCAAGTGCACCCAGAAGTGCGTTTAAATTTAAGCCATACTGTATATTAGAGCTGGTGTGCTCTTATACAGAGAATTTAAGTGTATAAACATCCATGGCGCAAGGTTTCCCATTATTATGTGAGCCTATTGTTTTGTTTTCCATATACCTCCCTAGTTTGCTGATGTTGTTTCCTCCTATTGAAATGACTTTTCCCTGCTCTTCTCTGAATGTCCAAATGTAGCGTAACTCAAATGCCACCTTCTCCAACCCACCTCCCCTACCTCTGCTGGACTTAATCCCTTCTTTAAACTCTAATAACCTAGCTCTACCCCTTCAGGGCACTGAGCACTTTGTTCCTTGTGTTATTGTTTTCATCCTTAGAAGACCAATCCTTGAAGGTAGGATCTCAATCACTCAGAAGAGTGCTCTTCATTTAATAGGTGCAAAGTGAATATTGTTGAAATATTGAATGAATGGGTAAGAACTGAGAAAACCCCCTGCAGAAATCCAAGAGTTGGTCCTAGGACTGAAATAGCTCCAATAATTTTCAGAGTACTAAATTTTCTCGGTCTAAATTGTAATAATCGAGCAGTCCTAATTTTCTTTGTAAGCTGAATATAAAAATCTTTAAATGGGAGTATGCCCTATACGTTAATCATTAAAAACTACATATAAAGAGGTCATCAAAGAAAACCTTGAGAAATAAGTGAAGTACGTAAAACAGAAGTACCATTTTAAGATCAGGAGGAGAGGAGACCTTAGGCTGCAAGAAATAGATGTAATCCTAAGAGATTTTATGGCTTATATACATACCTCTGAGACTGATTGCTATCCACTCATTCTTTTGTTCAACATTTATTTAGTGAACACCTATATGTTTTTTATTTTTTATTAATTTTTATTGGAGTATAGTTGCTTTACAATGTGTTAGTTTCTGCTGTACAGCAAAGTGAATCAGCTATACACATACATATATCCCCTCTTTTTTGGATTTCCTTCCCATTTAGGTCACCACAGAGCACTGAGTAGAGTTCCCTGTGCTATATAGTAGGTCCTCATTAGTTATCTATTTTATGCTGTACATAGAATATCCTAAAGATGCCACCAGGAAGCTACTAGAGCTAATCAACGAATTTGGTAAAATTGCAGGATACAAAATTAATACACGGAAATCTCTTGCATTCCTATACACTAACAATGAAAGATCAGAAAGAGAAATTAAGGGAACAATCCCATTTACCATTGCAACAAAAAGAATACCTAGGAATAAACCTACCTAAGTAGGCAAAAGACCTGTACCCAGAAAACTATAAGATACTGATGAAAGAAATCAAAGATGACACAAACAGATGGCGAGATATACCATGTTCTTGGATTGAAGAATCAATATTGTGAAAATGACTATACTACCCAAAGCAAACGACAGATTCAATGCAATCCTGATCAAATTACCAATGGCGTTTTTCACAGAAGTAGAACAAAACAAATTACAATTTGTATGGAAACACAAAAGACCCTGAAGAGCCAAGGCAATCTTGAGAAAGAAAAATGGAGCTGGAGGAATCAGGCTCCTGACTTCAAACTATACTATAAAACACCTATATTTTAAGTCCAACACTCTTCCAGTTGCTGAGGAAAAGATGGTAAACAAACAAATTCCCTGCTCACAGTAAACACATATAAAATCAGTAAGGTGCCAGTAAGCAGGGTATGAGATTTTATAGAAGCTATCAGGAAAGACCTCTAGGTTAGGTAGTCTTCGAGCTGAGCCTTGGATGAACCATTGGTGGAAGCAGTAGAAATATCCAAAGAGGAACTTTCCAGACCAGGACACAGCAAGTGCAAAGGCTCCAGAGGCACGAAGATTATTTGGGTGCTTGAGGAAAAGTAAGAGCTCATTATAGTCAAAACGGAGTGTACAGGGAAGAGTGCCAGCAGCTAGTGTGGAGAGGTGGGGTGGACAGACCCCTGCAGGACACGGTTAAGATTTGGGAGTTTATCCTGAGTGAGATGGGGATGTATTGGGGTGAGTTTGGGCAGTAGACTAGATGCGATTTGCTTACAGGTTTAAAAAGGTCACTTGCTTCCGTGTGCAGAGCAGGGCTGGCTAGGCTGGTGGTGATGAGTAGTGATGAATCACGGTGGCTGGTTAGGACAGTCTAGTAAGAACCCAGGAAGAGATGCGGGCGCTTTGTGTTAGGATGGTAGCAGCAGAGTGGTGAGAAGTGGCTGGATTCTGGATCTATTTTGTTAGAACCAAGGTCAAATTATTCTTTAAGACTTTTACTAAGTAGGATTCTACCAGATGTAGATGAAAGAAAAGTCTCTTTTCTAAGGGGGCTTTGTGGTATCTAATTTATCCTGGCAATCATGCCCCACCTTATTCTCTAGGGGCCGCATCTATTAGGATTAACACCGGTTCTCAGAGATGGCTGGGTGACAGGCTTTGTGTCAGAAGTCAAGCCAGATCCCAGAGCTCCAAAGCTACTATTCCTTCTACTACATTTCACGTTTTGCCAGTGTTCTTCTGCATACTCAAGAGGAGTTTTGATCCAAAAGGCCATATGTAAGGTAATTTTAGCATTAGGAAAAATTCTGAATATTGATTAAATGGTTAGCTTCATTAAAAACATTACTAGCATTTTACTCTCAATGGATTAGTGTACTTATTTTTAGCAATGCTTTTATCTTGTAGCCACCACAATAATGGCATAATTTATATTTGAGCAGTTTCAGTAAGTACCCTGTGTGCGCGAGTGCTTACACTCAGTTAGTGATATTTTCTGTCCTGCCCTGTTTTTAAATATGTGTGTTTAAAAATTTAAATGTTATCAAAAGCCTACCTGAAAATACCATTTAATAAACTCTTTCTAAGAGTAAAAATGTGTGTTGCTAGTCCTGACTATTCACATATTTATGTATTCTGAAATATTAGCCAATGACTTATTTTTTTAATCCTGAAAAATTTCTCAGTCACCTGTGCATTTACTCTGAGACATTAACCAATCAGCTAACAGGTTTTATTGTAATAATAGTATTGTGCTAGACAGTGCTTCTTATTGTACCATTAGGGTTCTAACCAGTTCTTTCCTTCCTGTTCTTGAGTAAGAATTTATTCTTAGAGAGTCTTGGCTGCTATTATATTTAGAATGCTACAGCATGATGCAAATACCCATATTTTAATCAAGAAATATGGACATTGACATTAAAGATGCTTCCTCCTCACGTAGTTGTGACTCATTTTTCCTCCCCAAGACTTTTTTTTTTGCATATTTCTCCTAGACCCGCACCTGACTCAAATAAACTCTCAGCCTCTTGAGCCAAGAATTTCTTTCTTTCTCTTCCCCATCCGTGTCCTCTGGAAAATGAAATTGAATTGAATGCATTGTGCATCTGCGGATGGTCCCTGTGGTTGCTATTCTGGCCAAGAGGTAGGAAAAATAATCTAGAACTGGACACAGCCCCTGCTCTCGGAAGACCAGACTTCTGAACAAGCCTTCAGGTTACATGATCTGAGGAAAAGCCTGCCATTAGGCTGAAGGTCTAAACAATGATACTTGATAAAGTCCACCAATTTCTTCTTTTTTAAGAAAAAAAAAATGAGCATTTTTTTCAAGTGTCCAAATGGAATTTTTTAACCTTTTATTCTGTTCCATCAAAGATGAGTTCTGTCATCTCTTCTCAGGTATTTTCCTTTCGGAGTCTTCGTTCCTCAGCATTTGTGCTAATCCTTGATGGTAGGAGAATTCGCAGACGTGAGTGTGTGTGGGGTGCTGGGGGTGTATTCATTCAGTGTATATTTACTAGAGTAAGGCTCTATTAAAGTACAGAAATGAGCAGCCTCTGTTTAAGTAAGTAGAGTCTCCCAGGGCACTCAAGATGGCTGCGCATATTTGTTGGGAATAGTCTCATTGGTTAGATGGTGTCTAGGGCTCTGTCCCATGAAAATCTTTCTTGTTCCTACACATATGTTAAGGGGAACAAGTGACTCTTCCTGTCTTAGAAGATGCTAGAATGGATGTGTGTAGATTCCCTGTAAGTAGGATAGAATAATTTATCCTGTCAGAGTCACTGAGGCTCAAACCCACTCCTTTGTAAAGTGGATTGTCTGAAAGTCAGGCATGCTTCAACCCTGCTTGCATATTTTAGTTGTTTTCAAAAGATCATGTAAGAGGAGAAACCACAGTGTATTATCCTCTGTGTCTTCTGTTTCTTGTTCTGTTCTGTTTTCAATGCTTATACTAAACATGATGGGAGAGTACAGTGAAATGGTTTTTTGGTCGTTTTGTTAAGTTCCAGGGTCCAACATTTTCTAATCCCATTAACAAAAAAGTATGTTGCCACTTAAAACCACAAATGTCTCAAATATTTTAGTTTATGAAACCAATAATTCACATTAGAAATATTTTCTCATAGAGCTTTAAGGCCATAACCAAACAATCCCTCTTGCAATTACACATAGAAATTTACTCATATAATATAAAAAATAAAGAAGTTCTCTTTGTATAATATAGTGACAATAAATTTCACCATTTGATAGTGTTAACTTGGTAAGAGTTATTTATTTAAAAAAGATATTGCTGCATTATGTTAATTAAATTGATTAACGTTAAAAGTGTATGTTATGCTGAAAGAAAAATCAGTGTTGAATGATTCTGCTTAATAAACATTGTTAAAGCAAGAATTTTTATTACATGAAATTATAATTTAAACTCGTGAACCAAATTTGGCTTAATGACGCTTGCTGCCACTGAATTTACAGGAGAAAGTGTAAAGCATACAAAAAAGAAAAAAAAAATCTGTGGTTTTCCTCCTCAATAAATCAATTTTTCCCAGATATATAAAAGACTGTTGATTCTATTCCCATCCTGTGAAATGTGGATGTCAGTGAAGTTACAGGATCTGCTAAATGAAAGGGCACACACCCTGTTTACAAGATGCAATAGATACTTATTTAGTATCTATTGTATCTTATTTAGTATCCAGATACTAAATAAGATACAACTTATTTAGTAACTATTCTGCTGAAGAAACGGCAGAAACAGGCAGAGTTGATTCGTGTCCTATTCTCTCTGTACAATTTGACTTGCCTATTTATACCACTTCAATACAAGTGAGCTGAAAACTTTAGGGATATTTTATCCCATACAGAATAGAAGAAGTAGAATTGAACAGCATCAGTTCCTAAAAGTTGCCTGCGCATTGTTCTAGGTTTCTTTCATGCAGAATTTGTGTACCATGGTTTTGAAGTTTCAATAAAGTTTTCATCTGGAAGCCAGTAAAATTCAACAAAATTCGTGATACATACTTAGATTTTCTAAGCAACTGATAAGTAAATCCACAGTGTTTTTAAAAGTTAGGAATTCTCTTAAGCAACATCATTCAGAGTTTTCGTTTAAAGAGTAACGTTCACTTTAAAGTGTAACTTACACTTTCAAATTACTTTTATTCTTACATATCCGCAGATGTTGTAAAGCAGAACTCAATCAGCTTGCAAATATATTATGGATGAAACATACTCGACCTGTTAAACCACCAAGACAAACTATATGCTTTTACTTTCTAAAATTAAAATTTATAAACATAATTTCCCCTCCAGCAAAGCAAATTTGGTTTCCTTTGAAGGAGGAAAACATATAAGTGGTAGGACAGGAAAGAAAGAAGAATACTAATTAGATGGCAGTGATAGTTCACCCTTTTAGTGTAAGGCAATAAATAAAAAGAGGTTGACCTTTATATCTTAGGCAATTTCTGTGTTGTTTGTTTTTTTTTAATAGAGGAATCAGCATTCCTAATATTGATAGACCATATACCTGTCCAGGTCTGACCTATATTTATACTACAAAGACAATTTTAATTGTTACTTCAATAGAGGTCCCATCACAACCATCATTTATTCATGCTCGAGTACATGTTTAAAAACTGCCCTTCAATCTTAATAGTTTCTGCTGCTAGCTCATTATTAGCAAAATAATAGGTTTTCCAGCAATGGGTTCAGTGTGGGTCACAAGTTGCAGTGTTTAGGAAGATGACAATGACAGGAAATATATTGAGACGTGCTAACTAAAGCACACAAAAATGCAAGACAGACAGATCTCCAGAAACCTGGTTGAAGTTTGAAGCACTTCCTTTTGAGAAGTGTTTTGAGAAGTGTGGAATAGTCTTAGAGTTTTGTTTGATCATAGCAGTGAAGCTTAAGGGGGAACAGGAAAGGTCATGTTGAAACTGCTAAATTCTCTGTCAAAAAATTTTCCAAGCTTGTACTGGAAACTCACTAGGTACCAGATAGACTACAGCGATTACTAAAGCTGTAGGAAGCAGGAGTCACCAAGTAATCAATAAATAATTTTGCCAGCTTCCATTCATATCCATATATTTTATCTCTCTGAAATACCTTTTAGAGAAAATTCACAAAGGACTGAATATATACATAAACACATACATAAATAAAAATAAAGGAGGGAAAGGCAGAAGTCAGGAAATAGATGTTCAGCTTTTTCTGGGCATGTTCCTAAAAAGCAAATAGAAACTAGAAAACAGTGTGACAGAACAACCATCAAGTGGACATTTATATAACGAGCAAACAGATGAGTGAAATTCACACACACACACAAACCACTTGAACCAAAAGACGTTACTATTAGAAAATGTACACAGGTCTAACGTGTAAGTTTGCTTTATATGTTTTAGCTCTTCATTCGAAATATTGGTCTGAGCTCCATACAACACTGAGGTTCAGTCTTAAAAAAATTTTTTTTCTGCTTCCAGATCTCATTTTTAAGAAATTTTAGTTAGTAGTTTCCACAAAAGCAAGAGGATTTACTGACTCTGTCACAATTGTGAGTTCACTGTTCTCTTAATAAATTCACCAGATTGTCTCCATCAGGTTCATGTAAAGACATTGTGCTCTGATGGAGTCAAAGAAAGGAAGGGAAATGCTACTCTTACTAGACTTTGCTAATTCTGTTCAACCGAACCTACCTGAGGAGTAAGAGTAACCACATCTCAGGTGGCTCTGGGATCGTCACTGAACAATGTAACTCAGGTCATCTACAGGATCTTTATGACGAACCATTTCCAAGAACAACTTTAAATATCATGACATGAGTGTACAATAATGAGTCTGCCTGTGAAAATCATTTTTTTAATGCATTGTCATCGTTTCCATAGGGTTAAACTTTATGGTTAATAGTTGAAAGTTTATAATTTATACTTGAAAAGTATTCCAAGAAGATCCTCACCTAAAATATTTTGGAAAAAATATCTTCTATTTTCCAAGGCGTCAATTTGCAAATGGCATAATTCTAGTACCAAACCTGCTGGGCTTTCCTTTTCTTTCCATAAGGCTTAACAAGGAGAACAGCAATGGTGCTGTTGTCGTTGTTTGTAATTTGGAATTCATTAACATGTTTTTCTTACAAAAAAATATTCTGAATAGCTGGTATACTCCTAATATTCAATATATAGTCCATCCTATATTTAACAAAAGTCCAAATAAGTAAGTACACTTTAAGTCTCTACATACTTTCTTGCGCCTTTATAAACTCACTGACATCTTGCAGCTCAGAAAATGTCTTCTTTTTTTGCTTGCAATTAACAAAGCTTCACTGCAACTCAATTGTTTCTTGAAATTTAAGATATTCATTGGGTGGGTTCCAAATTCCACAACGAATAGCAGATTCTGGAGATAAAGTGTTTCCTATTTACTTTTCTTCATCCATGTGTATATAAAACATGAAACAATTTATATTTACTTTTAATTGGACCTGAGTGTAACACCTCTGCCTTAAATTTACATCTACTGCAGATATAGTTAAGAAAACAATACATTTGGCTTTCAGTTTTGAGATAAGTTACGTGGATGCAAAATCCTCTGATTCTGGTACCCAGGACACTGCATTTTTCTAGTGTTAAGATGTGACTTACTGGGAGCTTACCAGGAAGACACATAACTCTGTCTGTGTGAAACAGTGTAGGTTTCTTTTTATTACACTAGAATAGTCAAAATACATCCTCTAGTTTGCAATATGTACATCATAAAACACACACATTTCCTCACTTTTGCCATCATTCCTTATTCTCCTATTCATCCCACAAAACCAGAAATAAACATTCGATGAAGCTTCATTTTACATTTAACAGTTCTCAGAAAGTCAACTTTAAAATGTAATAAAAAATGTTTCACTTAAAGGATCAAGCCACTCATACCTCAAAATTAACTGCACATTAAGTGCTAACTCTGTACAAAAATCCCCAAATTCAAATCAAGCTCAGTCTTCTAAGAAGCAGGGAAACCACACATCACATCAGTTTGCTGCTTTCAAGGTCAGTACTGAGCACAGACAGTCCCCACTCTCTGATACAACTGGAAGATAAAGACACATTACTTCCTCGGGAAGCTGGTCTGGAGCTGTAATCACAACTGGGCCAGGGTGCCCAGTGATCCTTTATGTGTCTAATTAATACCTGCTGCATTTAGTTTGCCTGAGACCTCACGAATATACACTGCCCCCCCGCCCCGATAAAGCAACCTTACACGCACCAAGATTATCCCATTAAGTGTTCTCATTTCCAGAAGTGTAGCAAGAATGGGTTTTTAAATCTCATAATAATGTTTTAAAAAAGAAAAGCTTGTCTTCCTTCATGTTTACTTGATTGTCAGGAAAATCTATCTTCCAGGAAAGAATGATTTTCTGCCTAAATCTTAAGAGTATGAATAGCTTGAGATCATTTCCAAATACTAACCGTGGGAGAAATGATTGCACTCTACGAGCATGTGTTTGAATGGTCAGAAGTCACCTTGCAATGTAAAGTGAATGATCATTTACCCTGGACTTTATGTGACTATGAATAAATCTATCACAACCGAGCTGCGCTCTGGTATAACCATACAGGGCTGCTGCGTTGTTTCATTTCCCAGGTTTCTGTGTATATGTTACTGTTTCAGTTTCACGTGTCAGCAAATGTCTGTTTACCCGGCTTCCTGTTATTAATTATGGGAAACAGGTTTTCTTGAAGTACATTAGAGACTCTTTTAACTCTTCTCCAGACAAGGCAAGATATCGGTGATTCCTTTAATGTTTGTACAAAGCCGGAAACTGAGTTAAAATACATTGTTGCCTCACATAGTTTTACAACTTCTTATCTCCCACAAAGGGGAAAAAAAAGACAGAAATAATAAAAAACAAATCACAGCAGCTTCTATTCCCATCGCTAGACACTGAGATAACAGAATTGGATACTTTCTTCATTGGCCATAACAAATTACTTTACAGATAACAGCATAAATTCTGAACTCTAATCACCTACAAAAATGTTTCCAAGATCAACTCAAATAGTAAAATGCTAAAAGACAAGAAGATATGTACTAGGGTAAAAGTATCTATAAAGAGACAAAAATACTGACCCGATTATTGGTGTGTTACCAAGCTTTTCCTATAGAAACATCTGGCCGGTCCATCTGATTCTCTGTCTTTGAAATAGGAGCAAGTATAGTTGCATGCCGTCAAATCCTAAAGGAGCCAAAACATCTGGAAGTTTTAGAAGAAAAGCAAAATAGTTATGGGGGAAAATCCAGATTAAAAAACTGCAGATGTTTAATTGGCCTGTCAGTTACGTTACGAGGAAATAAGGACAGAAATAACCAGAAGCCACTGGTGGAAAATTAAAATAGTTTCATGAGCCAATGCCAAGCTAAAAGCAATGAAATCGGTAACAGAATATGGACAGGGGCTTTCTCAACTGAGATCTGAAAATGTTACAATGTGCAATTTTGTAAATTAGCCATTTCCAAAAAATCTTTTTCATTAAGGCACAATAAAAGTTCTTCAGACTCCCCTCTCTCTCTCTTTGGTCATTAATTCAGGCAGTTATGCAGAGTTTGGCTTTCATCAGTGACAAGCTCTCCCCTCAACCCTCTTCGCCCCCTTTCTGAGACCCCCTAATACTGCTGAGTGGCCAGAAATTACAGATGCAAGAAAAGCTGACAAATGACTGCCAGGCCCCTCCCCCAGAGCCTCGACAGTCAAAGCCCCTGCCAGAACATGCCTGAAAGCAGCACGCTCAGAGACAAAGACACAAAGATTCCATTTTCTCAGTGAAAATAGACTTCATGTGTAAAACACCAGTGAGAAAGATGGAAAGCTGACACATATGAGCAATTTTCGAGAGGCAGGGCTGGATCTTTCAAGAAGATTGAAATTGCATTTGATTGCATCAAAAACCTCACAAATGTTGTTTAACCTAAAAGTCTTTTCAGTCTGTAAAAAGACATTCGGTGGCAAGATATTTTATGCTTCCTTTAAGCACATGGTTAAAAAGGATAAAGAATCTTGAGCCCAGTAGAGAGACGTTGATTACATCCTACTGCCGCATCAAGAATTAACACTGGTTCACATCACAGGGTCTACAAAATAAAGGGGAAAGTTTAAAAAAAAACCCAAAACTCTATTAAATCAAAGAGTTCGTAGAGATATTAAATCCTTATGTTTTCTATAAAAAGAATCCCCTCCCAGCAGCCCCAGGGTACATTACTGGCGAGGCAACGAGCTGTTTATTAGAGATTCAAACCATGGCATCTGAGCCTTGCCAAGCAAGCAAGTTTCAGCCTGTGAGCCCAGGGTCTCTGGCTTCCACAGTCTCTCTGGCATCTTGCAGTGAGAGCTGTCTGATTGGCCTCCATACCGTGCCGGGGCAGCATGTAGGTGCAAAGGCTGGGACTGGGAAACAAAGAAAGATCATCATTGACTATGGAAGGTCATGCTTTTCTTCCTCTCTAAATTCAGGATGACTTTTGCAGATGAAAAGAGAAACGTGTGAAAAAAAACTCCCGAAATGAATTAGGGAATTAATTTATAACATATCTTCAAGTGATGCTCTAAATATATTGTAGATACAGAGAGAGAGAGCAAGAGAGAGGGAGAGGGAGAGAAAGTTTGCAGCTTTATTATTTTTTTTCATTTATTTATTTTTTCATAGTGGTTGGTTCTTTTATTAATTTTTAAATTTTATTTATTTATTTATTTTTGGCGGCTTTGGGTCTTAGTTGCAGCACACAGGATCTTCGTTCCCACATGTGGGATTTTTGGTTGTGGCATGAGGGCTCCTGAGTGCATGGGCTCTGTAGTTTGCAGCACGTGGGCTCAGTAGTTGAGGCACGAGGGTTTAGTTGCCCCGTGCCATGTGGAATCTTAGTTCCCCAACCAGGGATTGAACCAGAATCCCTTGCATTGGAAGGCGGATTCTTAACCAC
Source organism: Balaenoptera acutorostrata (assembly GCF_949987535.1). Taxonomy (NCBI): domain Eukaryota; kingdom Metazoa; phylum Chordata; class Mammalia; order Artiodactyla; family Balaenopteridae; genus Balaenoptera; species Balaenoptera acutorostrata. The sequence goes on along the minus strand of NC_080064.1, from coordinate 195,060,505 downwards.
AGGACCACCAGGGAAGTCCCCAGAGTTTGCAGTTTTAATTTATCATAATCTTTTAAAGCAAGGGAGGAAGATTTCTCCCACCTGCCTTCTTAGCTTGTCAACTTTTGTTTGTCTTTGTATTTCTTTTGTTTCATACACCATGCAGAGGCACATTCGGTTGTATATGAAAAGTGACCATGGGGCCACTTTTAAACAGGAGAACCCTATAAGAAGATTTAAATGGACCATTTGATAGAGTTTTGTCTTACTCAAATATCCTGGGCTTTGATGGCTCCATTGAAACCTTTAGTAAATATTTCTCTCCCAAATTGAGTCTGCTTGCATCCCCAGCCCAATCCATTCAACAGTTCTCTGTTCTTCATAAATGGGTTCAATCCTTGTGGAATACTTGGGATAGGCTGTAATTAATAGTAGCTGTCAGGGGCTACAGACCAAGACATTGCCCTGGGGAAGCCTTAATTTAAAAAATTTACAAAAATTATTTTTTTAAAAATTCAGAACATCTTTTGTCCTCTACCATTCCCTTCCAAGCTCCTGCTATTCTTACATTTCTTTAGTTAATAGGAATAGCAGAGAGAAAAACAACTACTTCACAATCTAATAAAGGATGGCTGAGTGGAAAATGAGAAGAGTAGATAAATTCTATGACCATTAAAATGTTTCACATACACTCTTTATTCCCATCACAGTATTCAGATCAAAATACTTTCTAGCTATCCTTTCCAATCTAATCAAAATACAGTTAATTTATAACATGAGTTCATAACATTGAGATTTTATTTGTGGCATTAACAATAATCTAAGTGTCCCCAGCACCCATTTATTTGCCATGAAAAGGGAGTATGGTGGATGGAGTGCTTGTTTGGGAGTATAACTTTAAAAAAATTTTTTTTTAAATTGGAGCATAGTTGCTTTACAATGTTGTATTAATTTCTGCTGTACAGCAAAGTGATTAAATTATATATATGCATACATTCTTTTTTATATATTCTTTTCCATTATGGTTTATCACAAGATATTGAATATAGTTCCTTTTGCTATACAGTAAGACCTTGTTGTTTATCCATTCTATACATAAAAGCTTACATCTGCTAATCCCAAACTCCCACTCTATCCCTCCCCCAACCCCCCTCCCCCTTGGCAACCACAAGTCTGTTCTCTATGTCTGTGAGTCTGTTTCTATTTCATAGATAGGTTCATTTGTGTCATATTTTAGATTCCAAATATAAATGATATCATATTGTATTTGTCTTTCTCTTTCTGACTTACTTCAGTTTGTATGATAATCTCTAGGTCAATGCATGTTGCTGCAAGTGGCATTATTTCATTCTTTTTATGGCTGAGTAATATTCCATTGTATATAAGTACCACATGTTTTTTATCCATTCTTCTGTTGATGGACATTTAGGTTGCTTCCATGTCCTGGTTATTGTAAATAGTACTGCAATGAACATTGGGGTGCATGTATCTTTTTGAATTAGAGTTTTCTTCAGATATATGCCCAGGAGTGGGATTGCTGCATCATACAGTAGCTCTATTTTTAGTTTTTTTAAGGAATCTCCATAGTGTTTTCCATAGTGGCTGCACCAACTTACATTCCCACCAACAATGTAGGAGGGTTCCCTTTTCTCCACACCCTTGGGAGCATAACCTTTTATGCATATTCAATCACCCTGTAACTTTAGTGACTCTCTGAGCCTCAGTTTCCCTATCATAGGAGGAATTTTGTCAGTCATAGAAAGTTGTTTGGGGATGAACCTGCAAAGGCAGAATGGACTCCAAAATGCTGACATATGTGAGTGCATGGGGGGAGGGGGTGTGTTCAACTTCCATTGTGTTTGAAAACTTTAAATTTCACGTGAAGAACAATTCGGTGTCATAAATAGAGATAGGAAGTCCCTGGTGAATTCAGTAAAATAAATTAGTCAAAAGCTAGGCGATCACCACACCGCAGACCAGTTGATGGGTGTATGCATGGCCTTTTCAGAATGTTCCAATCTCCTGTAATGTTAAAACTGACAGAGTGATTTTAAATATCTTAAAGCATATCTGACGTATTTCTTTATATGAACTCTTTCTCCCCTTGTTAGTCGTTTTCCTGCTAAGTGGGTATGCACAGAGTGATGCCCAAAACCCCAGCCAGAAAACAGGAGCTGTGCTAAGCCCCTCCCTCACTGCCACACCCATGGCCTCTGCCTGGGAAGTTTTGGGAATAGCAGGGGGCACGTGGGAGGCTGTTCAACATTCTTCTCCCTTGTAGTTTCAGCCAAGGGGTATTCACACGCCTTCAGTTGTGCCCCGGAGCACTCTCGAGAGCCTCACCCCAGGTGCCAAGGAGCACAGAGGAAAAGTACGGGAATGAAACATCTTGTTATGTGGACAGAAAATATTGATAGTCTTTTACAATAAAAGTAACAGAAATACATTCCTAAGGGGAGAATACATTGTCTAACTGAAGAAATAAGTTGTCTAACAAACTCATAAATTCTAGACACTGTCTCTTATGGTATTTTTTTAAACATAATACCAGGATTCTCTGATTCTACAGTAAAAAGGGGGAAAAAAACCCCACATTAGTTTGTCTTCATTTAGTTTAATTGAAAGGCAGAAAACCACATGGCTTAATCACATTCAATATTTTTATTTTTGAAGATTCAACCATTATCATAGACTAGAAGAATGATATAAATATAGCACAGTATTATTTAGATAGATAAGTTAGTCTCTTTAGAGAAATTAGATAAAAAATAAAGCAAATATATTTAACGGGCTTGGGAATAAAATCTAGACTTATTTATGAATTGTACTAATAGTATCTAATATTTTAAAACCTTTTTACACATGGGAAATACCTCCAAAGGAAAAGTAATCTTTATAATTAATTAGCATAGCAGAGGTAGGCAAAAGTATTTGTTTTACCTTTTCAGGGGTCTTTGGTTGTTATTTTCTGGAGACGTGGGCAAACAATGTTTTCTGGGCTAAATTAGTAGTCCTGGAAAAAGGAAAATTTAGGATACGAAAAGTTGACAGATCTCTATGGATTGCTGGATTGGAAAACATTTCCATAAGAGGATAAAAATCAATTTTAGCTAATTTGCTTAACATGACCTGAGTTTTACGTAACATCTTTGTTTTGTACAGGGATCGTGGCAAAATTACCAATAAGTCCATAAAGGAAACTGAAGGCAGTTTGATCTACACCTTCAATAACAGTCCCACAAAAGTTGAAGAAATATGTTATGTCTCCAAAGACACATACTCCAAAGAGCATAGTTATACCCTAAAATTAGGACGTGATTCAGGTACGTCATTTCTTTTAGTTCAGTTGAAATGCTTTGTTCTTTGTACTGCAGATAATTCTTCTTTTTTTCCCCTAGTCCCTCTCTCTCTTCCTTTCCTTCTTCTCATTAACATATGTCTTTTATAATTGATGTTGCTTACCGTCCTTTCATCAAACCTATGCCACAACACTGAGGCGAGCCATCCGGCAGGGCACCTAAATACACATTAGAGGAGGCTGGGAGCCATGAGAGGCTTTGACCATCTCATCAGGGCAATTATAATAAGCATCTTGGTCTCACTGAAGGCATTGCATTCAAATAATAGCCTTCATCATTACTCTTTTTAAATATGAAAGTAAACTTTGAAGCCCTTTGAAGGACCCAAGCAAACAACACACATGTGAAAGTAGATCAGTGAGCCTTTGAAAAGATATCCCTACGTAAAATCTGTGAAGAATCTTAGGCTTTAAAGAAAGACCTCCAGGTAAATGATGGCTTTTAATAAGACACATGACAATCTCAATTATGAGAATCCGTTCTGTGTGTTCTCTGTGCCATTTTATATTCCCAGCAGGATTTTTTTTTTTCTCATCAAGAGTTTCCAGGGGTGTCTACTGTTATCTATGTGTAAAGCATATTTAGGTGGTACCCCAAAGCTGTGCTAATTAAAAAAAAAAAAGAAAAAGAAAAAAAAAAGAAAGAAAAAGAAACAACAACGTTGTCAAGTTGTCAGACAGACTGGAACTAGGGGATTATAGGTAAGAGGGATAAAATGAAGGGTTGAAAGCTATAATTTCTATTTCTGTGGTGGCAACTGAATCAGCTGTTGGATCAGGCAGTTTAAAGATACAGTCACTTAAGCACAGAGTCTGGGAAGAGGGAACTTTACAGTATACCCGTGACTCAGCGGTGTAGACTCACGACACGGTCGGGATTACTTGCTGGGTCCTTTTCCTGCTTGTCTCTGTTTCCTTTCCCCATACCATTTGACTCCATCCCTGTATTTGACAATTCCACATATTACTTTCCTTCCTCCCATTTTTTCACCTCTTTTACTTTTTTTTTTTAAACACTAGTTGCTTGGCCTCTGACCACTGCTCCGTGCTGGGGCCTCCCAGGCAACAAAGAACATGTTTTAAAAAGAGACACTGCATCTCAGGAGCGTCCTTACTTGACCTTGTTCATTTTTGGACATGCTGTGGCTGTAGATTTTCAGAAAAAGTCCCTCCCCTGGAATGGTTTTAAAGAACACGTATGCACATATGGATGTCAGGCTATCAAACTTGTAGATGGAGCGATTTGAAGAATAAATTGTAATAGTAACAAGATCGCTCATAAAATGATGAGCTATAGGTGCCTGTCTGGTTACATAATAGTCGCTGTGATCCTGGGTGTTTCAATTCATAATTTGGCCTTCTCTTTATATCCCAATATCTGTTATTGGAATTAACCGAGTCATAGGGCTGGAAGAAATCATAGAAATTTTGAAATCATAGAAATTTTGTAATACAGCTCTCAAATTGAAACAAAGAAAATGAAGCCCAGAAAATAAGCTAAGTCGTTCTGCTTGTCTATAAGTGCCATTGGTTTAATTGTAGTTTTGCCTATTTTTAGGTAAAGAATATATTTTCCCAATAACTGGTTAGAAATGTTTGAGAAGAGATATCATCATGAAAATATATATGCAGTAAAATATAACTATTATTCAATAGGCTATAATATATATTGAAGTAACCTGGGGATATTATTCATATAGCAGAACGTCCTTTAATCATTGTATAAAGTATGTAAACCATATACAAATTATGCACATGAATGAATATTATTTTTGTATATAAGTACAACCCCCTTTTTGACTTTTTTTGTATTACAATTATATATTACTCAGAGTTCTATAGTTATAATCAGAACAAAAAGGATCACCCAGAAGACAAGAAGGTAAGTTGTCCTAAGCATATTGGAAATTCAGAAGTTCTTTTCCATCACTAACATTGTGCTCTTAAAAAAATGAAGAAAAAAATCCCTATCTTCCACTTCTGAGTATTCTCAAAACAACTGGCAGAAGTGGGAGAGTGAAAGAAATCTACTGCAGATAAACAGCTAGATCCTACTATTAAAGGCAGTCAGTGGTATTCTAGAGAAAATAAAATTTGCTCTTGAAGACATAGTAGACTTAATGTTAAAAAAAAAAAAGATATTATACATACCCTAAAATATGTTTATGAAACAAAGCTTTTAAATTTTTAATTATACCCCTAAACTGGCTTTCTAGTTTTTCTAGGATATCAAACAACTCAAAAAAGAAATATTTACTCAGATTAATGTTTGAAACGTCATATGGAAATGTGTATAGTGATGTTACTAGAAATTAGTATCTTTATAAATTAAACATGTAGAAGGTCTTGTCTCCAAAAAGCCTGACCCACTGCCTTAAGGTTAAAAATGCAAATCTCACATAGATCTTAGAAGTTGTTTAACTTTTTAGTTTGAAGTACATTTTGATGAAAATATTTAAAAGATGGCCACCTCCTCAGTTAAAGGTGGGCATTTTAATGAAATAGTAAAAATCAGGAGATTATCAGTTTCCAGAATTAAACACTGGCTCCTTATTCGGGGCATATTTCAGTCCCCAAATATCGAGGACACATCTAGGAGAAACTAAATTTTTTTAAAAAAGAATTAAACAGGAATTTTGTGATCGCCTTCATGTTAAATTTTGACATGTGTTTCAGGGACTCCAAATTCAGTTAAACAGCATCAAGATCTGAATTGTCCCTATTATTGTCATCATTTACATAATAGTATGGAAAACACAGAGCAGTGTAATATCATGAATGCGAATTTAGGGGAAAATGTTATTCCCTGAGCCAAAAAGTGAGAGGAATCAGCACACATGAGGATTTGCATGGTTATTTTTCCTGGTACTTCTGTAGACCATTCTGTAACAATGGAGTCTGGTATTTCTTGTCTTAATGCTACGTGAAGAGATCCATGGCTAACACTAAAGTTTGCAGGTGGGTGGTACGTATGCTCTTAATAAAAATATCTGTGATCAAACGTTGCAGAGTTAATTAGGCTTCGTGTCAAATTGCCTCTCCTAGAATCTTCAGGAGCAGGGGGGTGCAGCTGTGTGTCACCTGCCTGCTTTCTACAGACAGTGCCCAAAGGATGTAACTTCATGAAAATTCAAATCAGATTGCACAGAAATACAGTATTCCCAGTAGGCTCTTTATGTTTCCAGATAAATTACATACACACAACAACATTTGTCCTTTGTTAAATTTCATGTTGCACAATTCTACTAAATTTTGAATGGCTTCTTTAGCCAGAGAAACCCGAAAATATCCTTTGGCTAAGAAAGGAAAAAGTAATCACATGCCCTTCAGAAAACATTTTCAGAGCTGTTGTAGAAGTTGTTGAAAGGACCACTGAAAGATATTTACTAATGGAAAATATGTTTTGTTTAGAAACTGGGCTATGCTTTAGTATCTTATCAACCTGTTCGATAGGGTTCAATCATAATAGAAATTGAGAAAAAGATGCAATGTAAAAAAGAATCTTGTTAGGAGCCATAAACATACAGATAGTGAAATAAATGCTTGTTTTTTCATGATGAAGTCTTATTTCAAGTAAACAACATTTTTCAGAAAAAGAAATTGACTAACAGCTGAACATTCCCACAAGGCAATATGCCGTGGAACTCAAAATGCCAGTGCAAAAATGTGAGCTCCTAAAAGAGGGTTCAATACTGGTCTGTAATAATTAGCCATATCTTCTGCACTAAGAAGGAAAGCTCTCTTCAGGGCTTGAGGATTGGTGTGGAAGTGGGGATTTTGAGTATAAGAAAGGGAACTTAATTCATGTTCTAGGGTTATGCAGCTATGATGGAAGGCTTTGGCTTCCCAAGTGAGTAACATGGAAATTATAGTAACTATGACTAACTTAATTTGATGAAATAGGACTTTATTTTTCTCTAGGCCGAGGTTTCTCAACAGAAGCACTATTGATATTTTGGACCAGATAATTATGGGTGTGGGAGATTTCCTAGGCATTGCAGGATTTTTATCAGCCTCCTTGGCCTTTACTCCCCAGATGTGGGCAGCACCCCTCCCCCACCATATGGATATCTCCAGACATTGCCCCTGGTGGAGAACCACTTGTCTAAACATTTTTCATTTCTTCCCTTATCTCACTGCAAAATGAGTTACGCTGGTTCTTCACATTACCATCAGTAGAAACTCTGCGTAGAGAACTCGTATGTATCAAGTGAAGAACAGTTCTGTAATGCAAATATTTTCTGCAGGATACAAAAAATAGGACTGTAGGAGCTCAGTGTGATAATGCTTTATTTCTCCATGTGTGTGTTTTTAACGACAGAGAAAGCTTTCCCTGGTAATAAATAATATAAGATGCAAACAAGGGGAGAAGTGGATATGAGAAATTATCATTGCCAGTGAATTTTGAAAAGTATAAAACACTTTTAGAGCAACTATGTTGAAATTAAAAAGAAATTACCATTTCTTTTACCTACATACTCTGCGACTATTGCTTGCTATTTAATTACTGAAGAAACATTTTTATTACCACAGATTTTCTAGGTCAAAGTTTCACAAAATTTTCATTGTATCAGATTACTTGAAAGGCTTGTTGAAATATAAATTACTGGGCTTCCTGCCCAGTTTCTGATTAGTAAGCAAGGCCAGAGAACCTACATTTCTAACAAGTTCTCAGGTGATCCAGAACCTGAGATGTCCACTGCCCTAGAGACAATTTCAACTTCAGATGTAGCTTCTTAGCCTGACTTGATAACTTTTTTCTTTATTGAAAATGGCAGAGACTATAAATACAAAGACATAAAAGAGTTGTATAAATTTGGGTTTACTCATTTGCAATAGACCAAATCAGCTTTGTCACTGGAAAGAATGACTTATGAGAGAGAATGTTTTTAATACAAGAGTCTTCACATACCATTGAAAGACAGGAAACCTTAAAAGAAAAACAAAACTGACGAACTACTCCCAAACAGGGATTTAAAGGAGCTAAAAGCTTTTTAAAAAATGCCTACTACAAAGTAAAAGTTTATTTTCCTACACCAGCAAACACTTAGCTATCCATATTTTGTTTATATTTTCCTTATTTATTCTTTTCCCACCTGCCAGAAAAAAATTTTATCATTCTCCACCCTCAGCGTCCCCCCCTCAATGTATGCAACAGCTCTTGTCCTTATATATCTCGTAGCTTCAATGCACCGCACTTGGCAAGATCGTATGACATTTAGGATGTCATTAAGCTCTGGGACGTGTAATATATTGAATACATTTTTGAGGATTCAAAAAAATATTTTCAAGGGTATGCAGGGCTGTCACCTATGGCCATAGAAACTGTGCACAGTACATCTCCAGGAGATGCCGTTGACAGAGGTGATGATGTAAATGGAACTCCTGGAATTGTGCCATCAGGTGTCCCTTAGTCAGATATAATAGGACAGGTTCGACAAGACGGGCATAACCACGAAACTCTGCAGGGTGTGGGAGACCTGGCTTAAGAATTGCACATGTGATTTATTTCTAGTTAGTTGACAGCTCTTAGCTCGGTGTTACGCCAATCGTAATACGCAACTGCCTAGAAGACCCATGCACATCTTCGAGTCTGAGTAGGATAGAGTTTCTGATGTGAGGGAAAATGAGAAGTCCCTTATCTTCGTGGCTGGTAGAATGGATCCAGAATCAAGGACTTTTCAGACACCATCTTCAACCCTGCTATGTTTGTAGGTGAACCAAGGCACCAACTGTTCTGTTCATTTACAAACAACACTAAACACATGTGCTACATGCAGCATGTAGGTAATCGGGAGCCTTAGACAGAAAGCCAAGAAATTGTTACATTAAATTTTCTCAATTAATCTCCATAATTTGGGAACAAATATGGACTGGTTTTGCCAGTGGAATATGCCAAAATAAGGTAGTCTTTAAAATTCCCAGATAGAAATGTGACACCTTGATTCTAGCTTTGAAATAAAAGTTTATATTGGGATTGGTGTATACACACCACTATATATAAAATAGATAACCAACAAGGACCTCCTGTATAGCACAGGGAACTCTACTCTATATTTTGTAATAACATATAAGGGAAAAGAATCTGAAATATATGTATATATATCACTTTGCTGTACAGCTGAAACTAACACAACATTGTAAATCAACTACACGCCAATAATTTTGTTTTTAAATGTTTATAGTGCTTTTGATAACTTATGGTCTATTGATAACACAGCAGGGGAAATTGAGAAATAAGTTATTCTTGGTTGAATACCGGGAAATCATCATCCACTTTCCCCTACTCAGGCACTAATAACAAAAGACAGCCCTAAATAGAGTCGTTGATTAATTAATTTGCATCCAAACATTTTATTTTTCTTAACGCAATGGGCAAGCCATAGTTCCAGAACACTTATAGTTAAATCTTGTTATTTTGTTCTTGGCCTTCTAAGACCTACTTTAGCTGATAAGGCCTGTAGCATTACAGATGCTTTATCACTCCGACACTACAGCTTTGAGAAGGCTCTTGCCACACATTTGAATAATTTTGGCCTATCCTCTTCCACAGAAGCAAATGTACAAACCTCTACACTTCAACTCGGAGACCTCCCATTCATACTGTGTGTCTCCAAAGCGCTGACATTAATGCTGTAGCCATGGTTTTCAATGGGGATGGTAATCTGTGATAACAAAATTGTATCCCTTCCTTCCTGCAATTACCTCACTCTCCATACAGCCTTGACATCTGGAAACCCACTGCTACAGGAGCAGCTGGCATTCCTGTCCTACAGCAGGAAGTTAACTACGCATTCCAAAGAGCCCCGATTGTTTTGATATTTTCTGGCAGCTCAAGAAGCTTGGATCTTGGAGAACAGCTCTTCTGTACCAACCACATTTGGAACCATACACAAAAGCATAACTTGTCACAACCTGAACCACTTATAGGTATCGGATATTGTCTTTCTCTTAATGACCTATAGCTGCATATGGTGATCAAGTTCCAAATGTAACCATGTTAAATATAGAGTGCCTTGTCAGAGAATTGATAGAGATTCTGTTCATACAGTACTCTCCATGGTTTATTTGATGACCTCACTCTGCTATCATTTTCTCAAGTAATAATCTAAATTTTGGGAAGAAAATGGATTAATATAGGCTAGAAATCGATTCTTGCGGTACTGTGAGAATCATTGTGCCCTGGGTTTGCTCTTATAATGTTCAGTTAACAGAGATTTTCAGGTACTTATCAATTTGCTAGAAATCAGGAGAGCTCCAAAAAAGTGCAAAATCACTCAATGTTGGGCAAACCCAACTGTATTTTGGCTTCACTAAGCGTCTGAAATGATTTTGGTTTTGAGCTGATAAAATCTATATATTGTTTATTCACGGTGCTTTAATTTTTTAAAAGAATCAAAGGGAATAATTACTGGATAGATTTACTGTGAATTTATCATTGAAATGGCTACAAATAATTATTACCTTCATTGTAAGAACATTAGTGCTTTTTACTCATCAAATTGAGAATGAAATGGATTTTAGTAACACCCTACAATTACCTTATTAATCAAAATTATTACCAGTGATCTCCTTGAAACCAGACTGGTTTGCTGCAGAACTCATTCAAGACTGCACTGATTCAGAGCAGAACTCTGCAAAAATACAATGACAGATGATTTGTATTTAGTTTACACATTTTATAATGTGTTTTCTCTTTCTTACATTTCCTCCAAAGCATAGCAATATTTACCACTGTATATTTGTGTTGGCTTTCATCTCCAACTTAATAAAATACTTCTCTTTGCTTAGCTATTTCTTGTGGAATTTTAAACTCATAGTGATGAAACCAATCCTCTCTCTCATAATTTAAGAGTTGATTCTGAATAATTACTTATGCCTTCTATTCTAGTGACTGTAATCTCTGATACCCCTCTGGTTAGAAATGCCTTTGCTCTGTGTTTAATATATTTCCCCTATGCTACTGATCCTATGTATGCTTAAGCATTTTTCTGTTTTATCCAACCGTCCCTATGATAACCAGAAGATACTGTGCTTCCTCTTAGTATTTTAACACTCCAATGTACACTGAGTGTTTAAATTACCATAAAAAACAATATTTGTTTGCATAGTAATTGGCTTGTTTACCTTTACTGCTCTAGAAAACCTTGCTAGGCCATCTGCCTGGGGCCAATACTTGTAACCGTTAACAATTATGGATTCCAGAAAGATGCTGATATGAAATTTTTAAAAAATAACATTTCAAAATCAAATACATAATATTCAATATATTCTCTAGGATTGTTTATATGTTGCCATCCACACCACTTGCTTTTCTTATTATGTTAACTAGAATTCACTTTTCATCAGCAGGCACTGAGTAATAGGACATTTTGTATCAATCTTGGGTTGTTCCTGGACATTCATAGACAGATGAAATATTTTCAGAATCAATAAAAGCATAATTATTTTTATATGATGGAGTTTTAACACAGCCTTTATGTTACGCAGAGGTTTGAGTAGAATGCCAGTGATGTACTTTCTATTGTCAAGGAATCGATCTGCACAAAAGAGGGTTGGGCCGCCATTCAGCAGGTGGCAACTTCATCCTTTGGTCCAGGTCTGACGAGCTCTAGGGGCTTTGCAAGGAAGGATGCCTGGGACACTGCGTGGGGTCCGGGTGAGGGGGTCACAATCGAGAGTCTTTCCTCATGAGGTGCTGCAGGTGGGTGACAGTAAACGCTAGGAAAGAGTTTTACACAGAAACCTCTCCCCTAGTTTCCACGTTGGGATGGGCAGCAAAAGAAAGAAGCCCCCATTTCTACTGAATACAAACCACTCTCTCAAATATATAGAAGAACAGCATTAAGGAAGACCTCAGTCACAGGCTTGGGTTTTGATTTTGTTCGCTTGCTTGTTGATGGGTGTTTTGCAGAAATGCCCAATGCGTTTGAGTTGTTTTACCCTGAGCAGGATCCGTGCCAGAAATAGTGCCGATTAAGCTTTTCAACATTTTTCTTTCACTTTTTAAATAACTTTTAATTTTCCAAAGAATTCTTAATCAAAAAATTGACTTTAGAATTTAGTTACGCCATGATATAATGATATGTATCAAGGCAGAAAAAATTTAAAGAAGCACTGTTTATGCAGTAGATATTTTGCCTTTAAGCTTTTCAAACCTGACTTTGGTAGTTTATTATCAAGATTTTCCCACCTTGAGGGCATAAATTTGACAGGATAAAAATGTTATTTTTGGCCATTAAACATACTGCTTTCAATTATCCTCAAAATTTCACCTGGAAGAGAAATTGGATCTACTTCTTAAGTATAATGAGAATAGAGAGAGATAGATACAAATTAGATTTATAATATTAGATTCAATCTTGGCAAAACTATTTCCAACTCAGCATCTATTTTTTAAAAGATTATTCCTCATATTTTAATATAAAAGCATCAAAACATAAATGCTTAAGTCTTAAAGTTCACTAAATTCTAGAAACTATCACTGGCATGCTGTTGTCTCAAAACAATATATGATTTTGACATAAATATAATCAGGTCCTGTACAATGAGCCATCAAGGCTAAGTGAAAATCATAGTGACTGATTCCTTTTGTCTGGTTTTCCAAAGAATAAGACATAATAAATCAATTATGAAAATTTTCCACACCAAATATTTCCCTTAAAATGTAATATAAAAATTTAAAACCAAAAAAATTTTAACATTTCACAAGATTTTCAATAATTTAGAAACTTGCTCAAGAGAGAATTCACTCTGCTTTGCAAAGGGTTGTAGTATATATTTTATTACAGACTATTAGCTGCTAACATTGCACACAAAGGTCAAATATGTGTGTTTATGTTCTGCTGAGTCTTATAAACAAAATGTGTCCTTATTCTTTAAGAAGAAAAATGTATTAAAGAAGAAAATTGCATTGTTCTTAATTCCTCAGATAGAAATGCTACTAAACTGCCCCTATGAAAACATTTGAGGTTAGAGTTTTGTCATTTTAAACCCAGATGCGTGTATTTTGGGTACATTTTTTGAGCACTACGTGATCATAAAGTAACCTAAAATAACAATGGAAGAAAACTAAGTTCTGCTGATAAAATACACTTTACTTTTTACGTGGTGTTAACGAAACGACTTAGATGGGAAATGAAATCTGTCTTAGCTTAAGAGAGAAACACAAAGACATTTCCCTTCTGGACAACAGATTTTGGCACTGCAAGATCAAAGAAACAATTTTATCTGCATTGTGACTATAGACCAAAAAATTTTTCAGTATTCCTGTCTCCATGCTAGAGTTTATGTGTCTTTAATGGTATTTAAATTATAGCCCTTCTGTAGCCATGCAGTCAAAACACCACGTCATCTGATGAGAAACCATATTATAATCTGTCAGTATGTCATTTTAAAACCCATACTGTACTTGTCCTCATTTTTCTCTTTTGCTAGAAAAAATTGAGCAAATCGTCTTTTAAACTGGGTTTACAAGTTGACCTAGTCAAGCGAGACAAAAAGATTACTTTGCTTTATGTTATTTTAATTTAATTTAAACCAATTTATAGATTTCTTTTCCTTTTTTTCTGCAATACCTCCTCCACATTTTTGTTTGTTCTTAGTATTATCATCTTTCTTATATATGACATGATGCATGGTATACTATAGACACATATTAAATGAAAATCAAGAATGTGTGCCCATTAGGGAATTATAGCTAAAATAGTTTTTCCTCAAAGAAAAGTGTTTTATATCAGTTTAAACAGATATATAGGAGAGTGACTATTACATATAAGTGAAAGGGGCTGTAATCTGAATTCTTTTGTAGCACACAATGCAGATGGTGTGTTTCAAATGTCACCAGAGAAACAAGTTTTAATTTGAATGTGTACTTTAATAGAATGTTTATTATAATGACTTAACAATAAAATTAGCAGTTTACTTAGAATATTCCTGCAGATATAAAAATGAGATGTTACATTTTTACAGATGTAGTGAGCTTTTTCTTACGTATAGATATAAGCAGGAACATGCAATCAGTGATCTTATACCTTTTTTGCTACCCAATGTTATATATATTGTTAAATAGTTATTACCGGTGTTTAGAAAAGTGAAACTTATTTTGTCTAGGAGCATATGATTGATTGGTAACTGATGGATAACTTCGCTTTCATGCTTCAAAAACATAACATGAAGCTTCAAGCATTTTCAAGCAGATTTAAATCATTTGAAAAGATAATGAGCTTTTAAATCATATTAAGATTGAGTTGCAAGATGCTTGTTTGAGTGTAAGTGACTTTAATGTGCCCATGGGAGACATTTATGTGGTTATTTTTTGTTGTTTTTTTTTAAATTTAAGTGACAGTACTTTAGTTAAGCTTCAACTTTCCCCAAACAGATAGATATATTTTAATATGTATCTGCTTGGGGAAAAGCCATCTACTGCAAATAAATTGATTCTAATCTTCCAAACAATTTTGACCAGCTTTTATCCCTAATATTTTTGTGTAGAAAATCACACATTCTGTATGCTACACATAGAGTAGGAAGGAAGGGAATCAACGGACATATGGTAGCTTTGAAGAATAAGGTCTTTTTTACCACCTGGAAATGCCAGGGATTCTTCAACATATTTTAACTTACCTGAGGAACTGCAGTTGATTCATTGAGAAGGGGCATGATTTAATATATCACTTTTTCATGGAATCAGAATTGGATGTCTCCACAGTTCGTTGACAATTGACAAGAAATCGTGGCAAATATTTTCCCATCAGATTTTGATGTAGCTAAATGGGGCCATTTTAATTTGAAATATGTATTTTTCTTATATTGGGGCCAAAACTATAATGATTTTTAGGGGCAAGAGAACAGAATAGAATGAAAAATTCTCCTTATGTGTAAAGTAGTTGATTATATATCCCCATTCTCTTCTGCCTCAAACCCCAAGATATAGCCTAGAAATATTTTTGGGAGTCTATTATTTGATAAATACAAAAGATTACATGCAATATAATGAACACTTGTAAACCTATTATCCAATTTGAGAACTAGAAGAGTACCAAAATGATGTCTCTCCTCTATCTCCCCCCAATTCCCTAGAAGTTGCTATTATCAAGGCTGCCACAGAAAGTTGTGCAAAGTGTGCACTTTACAAATTTAAGAGATGTTGACCCTCATATCTAGCTGAGCCTCATGTGAATTATGCCCTTTGAAGTGTGCAGTGTGTAACCTACACAGATTTGCATAATGGCTCTGCCACTTTCATGGGCTGCTTTGAGATTCTTTTCATATACCTGATAGTTTTTGTTTTTTTTGAGCTTTATAAAAGTAACACTTTCTATATGGTCTTACTAGAACTAGTTTTTTTTTTTACTGAAAATTATGTTTCTAAGAGTTATATACATTGTTGCATATAGTTGTATGTTTTTGTACTTTAATTCTGTGTAGTTTTCCGTTGTGTCCATATCCTCAATTTATTTTTCTATTCTCTTCTTTGACCTTGGGTTGTTATCTGCTTGGCAATTACACACGCTGTTGATGTAAATATCCTTGTATATGTCTCTTGGTATGCATGGGCAAGAAATGCTCTAAGGTATGTACTAGAATAGGAGTTTCTGAGTCTTAAGATTTGTGTGTGGATTAAGGGCATATATGTGAAAAATAAGACTTTAAACTCCTATGTAAATAATATTATTATTTTGGGCTAGATAGGGCTTTCTTTAAAAGACACAAAAAGTTTCTAATACTTGCAATATGTGTACAAGTACTATTTGTGGCTCTGCATCAATTCCACTGATAAGTAGCTATTTGGGTGGTTCTATAAAATGCCTGGCTTGCTGAAACAATCAATTAATCATTCTATGCAGATCCATTAGCTAGAAGAGGAAGCAAAGCCAGAAACCCTTTTGGTTATCTTAACATGGATTAAATGTATTTATTTTAAATTTAGGAAAGAAGGATTAAAATTAGAGGACTCAGCCAAAGCAAAAATGACCTATTTTACTCCCCTTTCCATGCCCTGTTCAATCCATTCAAGTTATTTTTGGAGATACCGAATATACACACCAAAAACTGAAGATTGCGATTACAATTTTAAATATAAGGAGGCAGAAAAACATAGAGAAAATTATTAGATCACAAGATGTTTTATGGTGTAAAATACACATAACGTAAAATTTAAACATTGTTAAGCATACAGTTCAGTGGCTTCAAATATATTCACATTGTTGTGCAATCATCACCACCATCCATCTCCAGAACTTTTTCGTGTTCCTAAACTGAAACTACATACCCATTCAACAAAAACTCCCATTCCCCCTTCCTCCCCATCCGCTGGCAACCACCCTTCTACTTTTTGTCTCTATAAATCTGACTACTCTAGGCACGTCAAGAAAGCAGAATCATACAGTATTAGTCCTTTTGTGACTGGCTTATTTCACTTAGAATAATGTCTTCAAGCTTCATCCATGATATAGCAGAACTTTCTCCTTCTTTTAGGCTGAATAGTATTTAATTGTGTGTATAGACCACATTTTGTTAATCTATTATCTATTGACGGACAGTAGGCTGCTTCCACCTCTCGGTTATTGTGAGTAATGCTGCTTTGAACATGGGTGTACCAGTATCTACTTGAGTCCCTGCTTTCAATTCTCTTTAGGTGTGAAGATTTTTCAAGAACCTCCATGAATCAGCATCCTGGGCAGCTACTCCTCTAGGTGTTAAAAGAAAATCCTAAGAATACATTCTTTAGATAGACAGAAGAAAGGATAGAGAAAATACACTTTTTATACTTTTTAAATTTTACATTATTTTTCTGTTACTTAAATGCATTCATTTCTTCTAGGAATAAAAATTAGATATTGATATAATATCCAGGCTGCTATACTCCAATAATATGAAATTGCTTGAGTTTTAACTATAGGTATAATGTTGATACTTTGAAGGATGCATTTTAGATATGCAATTTTTCTCAAGCTACTTCTATTAATAATAGGTTACACTCGTGTGGAATACTAATCTTCACAATACTTTACCTTATTAGTATTTACCAGAACTCACAATGTGATGATTACTTGATACATAAAATGGTAGGTAAGTAGGAAGACAGATAGGTAGTTAGATAGATAGATAGATAGATAGATAGATAGATAGATAACCAGTCAGTAAGACTGGCTCAACCCTTTCATACCCATTTTATAGAAAAGGAAACTGAGGTTTTGAGAGGTTAAGTGTTAAAGGTTCTTTGATTACAAAGCAGCAAAGTCAAAGATCAAACTCATGTCTTCTGGATACCAAAGTCCATTTAACTGTGATAGAGTCTGTCCTCCCTTAGCTAACCTAATCCCCACCCAAACACCATGAGGTCTACTGGGGTGTTGGCAGCCTTTCATTTTCTCTTGAGGAATGAAATTATGGAGGTTCCATCTTTTTTTTTCTTTTTTTAAATTTTTAAAAATTTTAACTTTTTATATTATATTGGAATATAGTTGATTAACAATGTTGTGTTAGTTTCAGGTGTACAGCAAAGTGATTCAGTTATACATATACATGTATCTATTCTTTTTCAAATTCTTTTCCCATTTAGGTTGTTACATAATATTGAGCAGAGTTCCCTGTGCTAAACAGTAGGTCCTTGTGGATTATCCATTTTAACTATAGCAGTGTGTACATGTCAGTCCCAAACTCCCTAACTATCCCTTCCCACCACTCTTCTCCCCTGGTAACCATAAGTTCGTTCTTTAAGTCTGTGAATCTGTTTCTGTTTTGTAAATAAGTTCATTTGTATCATTTCTTTTTAGATTCCACATGTAAGCGATATCATACGATATTTCTCTTTCTCTGTCTGACTTACTTCACTCAGTATGACAATCTCTAGGTCCATCCATGCTGCTGCAAATGGCATGATTTCATTCTTTTTTTATGGCTAGTAATATTCCATTATATGTATGTACAACATCTTCTTTATCCATTCCTCTGTCGATGGACATTTAGGTTTCTTCCATGTCTTGGCTATTGTAAACAGTGCTGCAATGAACATTGGGTGCATGTATCCTTTTGGACCATGTTTTTCTCTAGATATATGCCCAGGAGTGGGATTGCTGGATCATATGGTAGCTCTATTTTTAGTTTAATAAGGAACCTCTGTACTGTTCTCCGTAGTGGCTGCACCGACTTACATTCCCACAGTCAGTGTAGGAGGGGAGAGATTCCATCATGTGATAAGGATTTCATAGCTGATAGTTGGTATAGCAAACACTCAGGTCCTCTGGTTCATTTTTTAACCTATGCAGCCCATGGGTGCCATCAGTTTTTGTTGAAGTTAATATACAGCCTTTTCCCCCCAGAGATAAAGTCTGAAGCCTCTACATGGAATGTATATTTTTGAAAATACGTAAAGGATAAAACCTGCCCTGTGCCGTACTTCTTCTATCTAGAGAACGAGTATCACATTTTAGACTTGTTGAGTTTGAGAGCAGATCTCCATCATCTGGACCTTAATCTCATTACACTTAAGACAATTTACTGCAAGAAGTTTCCTTAAGTATACGCTTACAGCACATGTATCTTTTGTAGTATTAAACATATTTTTAAGCTTAGATACAATCCTGCTAGTACTGACCTGATATAGTAGGAATTGCAGGGGTGCTTTCAATCTGGATCCCTTGAGGGGTTGCCACCTCAGCTCACCTTTATTAGCAACTCCCAATAATATCACTTTTTAGTAGTTTCCAACATGCTAATCATCTATCCACAGAAAAATTCAGTGCTCATCACTAGATATATTTGTAATTTAGCCAACTTTGAATTTTAGTGAATAAAAATGTCATTTGTGCAACACAGGGGGAAATCCCCTAAAGGTAACTGCTCACTATCTTTTGGATTAATCCAGTTTGTGTCAAAGAACTGGACAGCAGTTTCCATACACCCGTATGCAAATGAACAGGTGCAGATGTGATTAATTGAACTTTCATTTTGTCTGGCCTAAAAATTTCACCCTGTAGTCACTTCATCAAAATATCTTTGCCCCTTTTAGTGCAATGTCTTTCTAAAAAGAAAGGGGAGAAATGCACTGTAAATGTTAAAATACATAATTGTATAAACGAGGTGCTTTTAAAAAATCCAGACCCATACATTCCTAGGTTTCTGCTAAGAAAATGGATATCATATCCTCTTATTACAAGTGTATTTGTTATCACCTCTCCCACCATGGGGCTTTATTTCAGCCTAGAGACTCCTGTATACTAATCCCCCACTAATGCCTGTGCCCGAACAAGCTCTCATGCACGCCCCCATGGTCCTTCTTTCCTGGAGTATGAATTATTAAGTAAGCTTTACTTTTATCCAATTGATTTCACTCACTCCACATTTCAGTTTTATTAGCATAAAACAGAGCGGAGCTTAATCATTACTTAAACCTAAAATAAAGGAATTAAAAAATTATTTTGTTGGTAAAAGACAGTTGATAATAATACTGAAATATTTTCAGATGCAAGCAAAATAGAGCTCACTAGAGAAAAATAGAAACATACCTATGTTTATAGTTTTAGTATGTATACACTTTAAAAATTCAAACATTCTGAAATATTAGGGTAATCTCATTTCCAAAGGAGAATGGTTATTTGTCCTCACTTTCTCCATTTAAAATAATAAAATTTGATTTTGTTATGATGGATTAACTAATTGCATAGTCTTTTTCCAAAGGAGAACGGTTATTTGTCCTCACTTTCCCATTTAAAATAATAAAATTTGATTTTGTGATGATGGATTAACTAATTGCATAGTCTTTTTCCACACAAGGTTGAACTAGTTATCTCTCAGTCATCCACTTTGCAAAAAAACATCTGCCATTAAAAAAAAATCTGCCATTTACTGCTGATATAGTCATTCATGTTTGGAAGGGTTACATTCTGATTCTTAGAAGACATTTCTCCAGAGCCTGTTTTCAAGTTTGTGAAGTGGCTCTTCTTTTATAGCGATACTCTTCTTGTCACTTCCGAATATTCATTGTACAAAGGTACACAAAAAGTGAGACCCAGAATGTTCTTTAAAACTTTGAACAATTTGAAGGTAAGACATATATTCTAAAAAAATATATGAGGGTAGGTGAGTAAAAGAAGGCTTTAATTTAAAAAATATGAATGGTAGTCACGAAGGCAGAGAAAGGGAAAGAACAATATTGGAAAATAAGCAGGTTCTATGACTGTCATCACTTAGGAAATACGAGGATCTAATGGGAAGGGAAAGATAAAGCTTATACATGACATTAATTTACTTCTGAAAAGAATTCACTGCTTACAGCAAGGCAATGATATTATTTTTAAAATATATATGCAGGTATGTTACCAAAATATTGATGTATGTGATACACACACACATCAAAGCCATCAATGCGATAATCCCTTTGCTTCTTTGAAACAATCACTATTACACACAATGAATTTCATTTTTTGAATTCAATGTTCTGGTAGACATTGTAGTAATTTCCAGAATTTGGTCACTCTTCTTTACAGTGGTAACTTGGTTTGGCCTAAGTCAAATGTATTGATCCACTATGAGTTAAATATTTAGATTTGAAAGTAGCTGGAATTTTCGTATATGGTCCAAGCCCAGAGTATTTTCTTTTCCTTTTGACTTATCTGTTCAGAAATGGATTTCTACAAAATTCTCTTAGTGCATTTTACAAGCTATTACTAGAAACTGTATTTTAATTTTTTTTATTGGCCTATATTGTAGAGGTACTAATGTGTTACCAACCAAGTGAATTATATATAATTCTGGGGGAAGAGCACAATTTCTGGTTAAAAATGAAGGGCACACATAGGTTATTTGACATGTAAGTCTTCAAGAAACGCAATACTGTGTAAAGACTGGTGAATCTCAGTCTGTAAAGAAAGCTTTTTGAGCTTTTCATGCAGCTGGCTGCAGCAAAGCCTGACAAGGAATGAAGGGGAGGAGGGGAGAGACAGGGATGGGAAAAATAAATGATGTTTGGGGGTGGAGGTAGGCAGGGGGACTCTCTATAAGCAGCTTTTCTTGTTCCTTAATTTCTTGACCACTGAACCAACCATGTAAAAGAGACCTGCAACTCTTTTTTTTACAATTTTTTTTAAATTGAAGTATAGTTGATTTACAATATTGTTTTAATTTCTGCTGTACAGCAAAGCAACACAGTTATACATATATATACATTCTTCTCCATATTCTCCCATTATGGTTTATCCCAGGACATTGAATATAGTTCCCTGTGCTGTACAGTAGGACCTTGTTGTTTATTCATCCTAAATGTAATAGTCTGCATCTACTAACCCCAAACTCCTACTCCATCCCTCCCCCCACCTCCCCTTGGCAACCACAAGTCTGTTCTTCGAGTCTGTTTCTGCTTCGTAGATAGGTTTTTTGTGTCTTATTTTAGATTCCACATATAAATGCAACTCTTTTTAACAATTACCTTTCTCATGTACCGGTGGCCTTTTGAACATCTAGAATTTCATATTCAATTTAGAATTACTCTCTTAAGTCTTAGACATTATATACTGTTAGGTGACTTGGAGAGCAAGTTTCTGTGTTTGTTTAACACTGTCTTCCACTTGGCTATGAGCTGTGTGAGTGTGGACCACGTGACTCACAGTCTACAAGGACCTCACGTGGGACAGAGAGTGGAAGGGAGATAGAGTGGTCTTCTGATGCTATTTTTTACATCTGTATAATTCTTCCAATCAGTCTTTAAAGCTCTGTCTCTTCTTTCTTCTTTCTCATTGAAACAATTCATGACAAAGAAAGCATTTTAGGACAAGAAACCGATCAATTGTTGCTGTAGCGCACAGTGACCACATTAAATATATACAACAACTCCTCGTGAACTCTTTGTAGAAAGTGTCCATACTTCTGCTACCCAGCAAACAGGGTCCAAACTTCCTACCACGGTGTGGAAAACTCTTTATTTTCTGAGCTCAAGAACTTAGCATCTTCAAACATCCTCTTTGCCTCTCTCCCCACCTTATATTCCAGCCCTACCCATCTAATACTTGGGTACCATTTCCCTAACACGTGAATTGTTATACCCTGTTGCCTTCTCTTAAAATCCCTTTCTCGGGGGGAGGGATAGATTAGGAGTTTTGGATGGACATGTACACACTACTGTATTTAAAATAGATAACCAATAAGGACATACTGTATAGCACAGGGAACTCTGCTCAAAATTCTATAATAACCTAAATGGGAAAAGAATTTGAAAAACAATAGATACATGTATATGTATAACTGAATCACCTTGCTGTACACCTGAAACTAACACAACATTGTTAATCAACTATACTCCAAAATAAAATTTAAAAATAAAAATAAAATGTATTTCAAAAAAAACCCCTTTCTCCTTGGAACGTCTCTATCCATTTCTGTTTATGGATAATTTCTACTCGTCTCTTTATTTATTTATTCATTTTTATTTTCTTTATTTATTTTTAAGTGAACTAGAGTTGATGTACAATATTATATAACTTACAGGTGTACAATATAGTGATTCCAAATTTTTAAAGGTTATATTTCATTTATTGTTATTATAAAATATTTGCTATATTCCTTGTCTTCTACAATATATCCTTGTAGCTTATTTTATACCTAATAGTTTGTATGTACAATCCCCTACCTCTATATTGTCCCTCCTCCCTTCCTTCTCCCCATGGATAACCACTAGTTTGTTCTCTTTATCTGTGAGTCTGCTTGTCTTTTGTTATACTCACTAGCTTGTTGTATTTTTTAGATTCCACATATGAGTAATATACCGTATTTGTCTTTCTCTGTTTGACTTATTTCACTTAGCATAATGCTCTTCAAGTCCATCTATGTTGCTGCAAATGGGAGAATTTCATTCTTTTTTTTTATGGCTGAGTAGTATTCCATTGTATATATGTACCACATCTTCTTTATCCATTCCTCTGTTGATGGACACTTAGGTTGTTTCCATGTCTTGGCTATTGTAAACAGTGCTGCAATGAACATTGTGGTGCATGTGTCTTTACAAATTAGTGTTTTGGGTTTTTTTTGTTGTTTTTTTTTTTGGATATTTACCCAGCAGTGTAGTAGTTGGGTCATGTGGTAGTTTTATTTTTAG
Organism: Balaenoptera acutorostrata; assembly: GCF_949987535.1. Taxonomy (NCBI): domain Eukaryota; kingdom Metazoa; phylum Chordata; class Mammalia; order Artiodactyla; family Balaenopteridae; genus Balaenoptera; species Balaenoptera acutorostrata. The sequence goes on along the minus strand of NC_080064.1, from coordinate 195,037,076 downwards.
TTTTTTGAGAAACTTCCACACTGTTTTCCATAGTGGCTGCACCAATTTACATTCCCACCAGCAGTATACAGGTGTTCCCTTTTATCCACATCTTTGCTAACATTTGTTGTTTGTGTTTTCTTTTTGATGATAGCCATTCTGGCAGGTGTGTTATGATATCTCATTGTGGTTTTGATTTGCATTTCCCTGATGATTTACGACGTTGAGCATCTTTTCATATGTCTGTTGACCATCTGCATTTCCTCTTTGGAAAAATGTCTATTCAATTCTACTGCCCATTTTTTAATCGGGTTGTTTATCTCTTTAATGGACAAGAATGGTTCAAAACTTTCCAGAGTATTTTAAGGGACTTAATATTTAGAGAAAAGAGACTATTAAAATGGAAAAAGATGTAGGGATTATCCAGTCCAGTCTTTCCATTTTGCAGCCAAAGAAACTGAGGCACGGAGAGAAAATATTGCCCAAAGTCATACAGTGATATGGAGGGCCCAAAACCAATTACCCATCTCTTGCCAGTCTCTCCAGCGGTGCTCACATCAGTCTTCAATTCAGATAAGTCTCGAATTAAACTTTGGACATGTGTTAGCCTTTCTGAGTCTAAATTAAAAATTGGGAATGAAATGGATAATCCAGGATAGTTCCTTTCTTTTCTTCTTTTTGTCCTCTTTTCTGATTCCCAGTTCAGCATTTAGTCTCCATACCTTGTGTTCTTACCTTCAGAGAGAACTGAGGGCTCCTAGAACATCTGAAGACAGTAGTGAGAACTCAGGCTGTGGCTTAGATTTTTGGTGTTGTTCAAAGTGTATTTCACCACTTATGTCCAACTGGGTACTTATGTCCAGCTGGCTACTTTGGGCAGGTTACTCAACTGCTGTGCCTCAACTTCTTCATTTGTAAACTGTGCATAATTACCGTATTTAATTCATTCAAACATGCTTAGTGGGAACTTTCAGTTCTAGGCTCTGGGGATTTATCAGTGAACCAGACAACGAAATATCCTGCTCTCTTGGTGGTGAATTCTCATGCTAGGGGACAGACAATCAGCTGATGAGTGACATGGGCCCTCTGCTTCCTCCACCCGTAGTGAGGTCTTCCTTCTTCCTGGAATTTTCTTCCTATAGATGGACAAAGGGCTAGTCCCTTCCCAGAATTTAAGATTCTTATTTAAAAGTCACCTTTACTGGATACCAACTTTAAATTTCAATTCCACCATTGTCACATCTTTATTCCCTTTTCTGCCTTATTTTTTAAAAATCTTTGGTCCTTAGTACTAACATACCCTATCTTTACTTATTTGTCTTGTTTACGTTACATCTTCCTCACTAAAGGGTAAACTTCAGGAGGGGAGGGACATTTGTCTGTTTTATCCTCTACTCTGTCCCAAGGCCCTAGAATGCAGCTGGTATCTATTAGGGGTTTGTGATCTATTTATTAAATGACTGCATTCAAATCTAATATAATGTCCTATGGTGATATTTGCAATTAAGCAAAATAGAGTAAGTGGATAGAGAGAGTAACCAGGGTACTATTTTATTTTATTTTTTGTATGTGTGTGTTCCAATAAAACTTTATTTACAAAAGCAAACATTGGGCTGGACTTGGCCAGTGGGCCGTAGTTTCCTGACCCCTGTTTAGCACAGATTGTGGCATCAGACTGGCCAAGACTGAATCCCAGCTTAGCTCCTGACTAGTCCTGCAAACTTGGGTACTAATTTTGATAGAATGGTGAGGGAAGACCTCTCTCAGAAGGCCATCTTTGACAAGAGACATGAATGAAGTGAGAAAAATGAGCCATGGGGTAACTGATGGCTAAATATTCTAGACAGAAGAAACCACATGTGCAAAGGCCGTGAGGTCATTCGTATTTGGCACATTCTATTAACAGCAGGAAGACACGTGTGACTGGAGCAGAGTGAATTAGGAGAAGAGAGCTAGGGGACAAAGTGAGAGGAATTATCCAGACTGTTGATGTAAACCCTGATGAGGATGTGGATTTGATAATAAGGGAGCCCGCCAAATTCAGGTGTTGAGAGATGTTGAGAGAATTAACACACATAGCTGAATATCTGACGTATACACAGTATTCAGTACAAGTTACTTACTGTATGCCATGGATAGATTCGTGGTTATAGGTCAAAGAAAAGAAAAACAACAAAATGAATGAATGCTCAATTTTCTTCCCAATCTATAGCCCTCATGACAACAACAACTCAACACCCAGAAGGCAACTTAGGATAGGAAGGGACACAAGGAAAGTTTTACATAAGAAAATACATAAAGAATAATAAAAAGAGAAGTCCTAGTCTTATTTTTTAAGAGGCATGTCATGCATAGCCGTCCCACTCATAGAACCTGAAACATTTTTTGAAATTTATTTTATTGAAGTATAGTTGATTTAAAATGTTGTGTTAATTTCTGCTGTACAGCACAATGATTCAGTTATACACACACACACACGTATACACATTCTTTTTCATATTCTTTTCCATTATGGCTTATCACAGGATATTGACTATAGTTCCCTGTGCTCTACAGTAGGACCTAGTTGTTTATCCACTCTATGTGTGATAGTTTGCCTCTGCTAATCCCAAACTCCCACTCCATCCCTCCCAACCACCCCTCCCCCTTGGCAACCACAGTCTCTTCTCTTTGTCTGTGAGTCTGTTTCTCTTTTGTAGATAACAGAACCAGAAACATTTTAGTCCTAGTCTGTGTTATGGATTTTTCTGCACTTATGCTCATAATATATAGCAGTATTTTATCAAATAATCAATCAATGAAGTGACAATAGTTTCCTGTCACAGAATTTGTTTACTCCAAACTACTGTTTGGTCTCACAAACACACCAAAACATTACCAGGCAGATCATGTAACCTCTGTAAACTATCCACCTTTGGAGGAAATGATTTATCACTATTGATAATCTCAACCCAAATTCTGGGTATGTTTATAATCATCCTCAGCAAGAGGGTGCATGGTAGCATTAAAGACTGTGCTTTATTATATACCTTATTGATCAATATTTTCTATTAATAATTTTCTACATTCAGCATATTCTCTGGAATTTTCAATATATATGATGGCATTTCTGAAAAGAACATTTTCAAATCACCTAATAATTCATTGTCAAGGTGGCCACAGATTCAATGTAACACCAGAGCATGCTCTTTCAGCCTCACCAGAGAAAGGAAGCTGCTTTTTCAAAAGACTCCAAATAGCAGTCTTGGGCCTTTCTTATACTTCATTATTTAGTCTAATTCTATGTAAGATAGCAAGAATCTAATCTATTTAGCAGATTTTTAAAAACTGAAGTATAATTAATTTACAATGTTGTGTTAGTTTCAAGTGTACAGCAAAATGATTCAGTTATACATAAATACATATATATAGATAGATACATTCTTTTTCAGACTCTTTTCCATTATAAGTTATTACAAGATATCTAGCATATTTCCCTGTGCTATACAGATTTTACTTGTCAAGTTTAAAAAGCATGTGCTATATTTAATTCCAAACAGAGTTCTAGAAATTGGTCCAAAAATTCACATAGAGTTGGTAGAATATGTAGGCTTTTAACTATTTTGCTTGTCCAAAAGGCACGGCGATGGGCACACTGCCTACTATACATTATAAATTAATTCCATTTGTCCTGAAAACGTGTTCATATTTCAGGACTTTGAATATGGGCTGCTCTAATTAATTGCTATGTTGTAACTCAGGCCCGTGTACCTCTGTGGGGCTGCATTTTTCCAGCCTGTAATTATACCCTCAGCAGACAGCCAGGAGCTGCAGACAAGGCCTCCTTCGCGTGCTCAGCTGCCCCTCGACTTCCTTGGAGACAGACTTTCTGTTTCTAATGGATGTGCTGAGTTCTCCTTGAGACGAATGTCTGGCCAGGGACCAGGAACCTCCCTAGGTCAGAGGACTTGCTCTGGCCCTTGGCCCTACACCTGAAAGCTGTCACTTGAGCCCTGGAAGAGAGCTAAGAGGTCCCTTGGAATATTCCTTAGAAGAAATGAACTATATCCAGTAGTTTGTAATACCTACAATGGAAAAGAATCTGAAAAACTTTATATATACATATATATCTGAAACACTGTGCTGTACACCTGAAACTAACACAACATGGTGAATCAACTATACTTCAATTAAAAAAAAATAAATACATAAGGGAAAAAAGAAACAGAAATGAACCCACCCCAACATCAGCCCCTTTAGGTTACATCTGCTCTTTCAAACCAAGCATCGGGGTCCTAATTCTGCTTCCTCACAGGAGCCTGAAGTGAAGGGACATCGTTAGGTGAGCACAGCCAGCTCCGGCCTTGACAGCACAAAGAGTCAGCAGCTGTCACCTTGCAATTGGCTCTCAGAGTCGCCTTACTACGTGACTGCTCTGTTTCAAATGGACGGAAAATGATTTTTAATTTGGTTATTCCTCATTTAGAATAAAAAAAAAGTATTCTATCTGACCTTTTCTAAGTATCTTCCTTTCACTTAATAAAATGATGCAGGAAAATCGCTTTCAATGAATGATGCGTTCAAACAACCCAACTTAACTGTCACCTAGTACTTCTTTTATTTCTGGGAAATCTACTCCCTCAATCTTCTTATCAAGGATCACAGATAAAAAAAACGAACACACCGTTTTGTTTATGGATTCTTCTCGTAGTTGTAGAGGCAAAAATGGGGTCACAACTCTGTCACAGGAGAGGACAGGGGCCAAGGACGGCTTCTGATGTCTGACGAAGCACAGACTCTATTGAGAGTCGCAGACCTCTGTGATGAGCTTTGTTGCTGGTCTGCAAAGACTTCAGAAAATTTGTTTTTTCATTTTTATGGACTTCTCATATTCCACTCTTCTAGATATTTAGAATAGTTTTATATTTTAAGAATCCAATGATCTATACGTTGGTGTATACAGATTTGGTTGGAGGTGAAAGGCAAGAGGGAAAGCCATAAATAGCAAAATCCGAACTTGTGTCATAGTTACCCCATAACCTAAACGTCTATATTAATAACACATGTTGGTAAACATCTCGCACAATATATTGTTACGTATCTCTCACGTGGATCAAATGGAACTCGAGCTTTTGATTTTTTTTTGAATACCAGTTCAATAATGGGAAGATATATTGAGAAAACACAATTTTAAGGTCCAATGTGTAGTTCTGCAGGTAATGCTTTCTTCCGTTTCCAAGTTATATTTCCCCTTCTTCCTTCCAAATAATGAAAGATAAGGTAGCTATTTTTGGAGAAGAAGAAGGAGGAGGGGGAGGGGGAGGGTCAGGGGAGGGGGAGAAGGAAGGAAGAAAATGTATCCAGGGGTTTAAGGATTAAAAGTTTTTATTTATTACAAAACAGAAAGCATTCCACTCCTAGTCCCAGAAAAAAATAGGAAAGAAAAAATTCATTAAGCATCCTTGCCCTTCCAAGTACAAATGAATGGAGGTTGATGTTTTATGACATTTTGAGATCAAATGTACTTGCCAGTGGCTTTGGGGTGGATGGGCAGGGAGGGCTGCACAGGAGGTTTACTGTCCCTGTGGCACCAGTGTGATGACATTGATCCGAAGGAACTGGGAAGTTCTAAAATGCATTTTGGGGGGTGGGGATTGAACCCGCGCCCCCGGCAGTGGAAGTATGGCGTCTTAACCGCTGGACCACCAGGGAAGTCCCTTAAATGCATTTTTTAAAAACAAAAGGTAAAGGAGATTAAAAACAATTAGGAGATACATGATGTTATAATTAAAGATTATAAAACTCTAGGTGTTATCTTTTGGCTAAAACAAAATAAAAATAAATTCATATGATGAACCAAAAAATAGAAAAAGGGCTGGAGCAATAATGACAGTCCTGTAAGTTGGAAGAAAGAATTGTAGGCTCACGAGCTTCTCGGAGCACCTGAAAGAAGAGGAAATGATGATTGAAACTGGTCCCCGATTGTGACTGTGAATTGACTCCGGGCTCTAACTCTATATTTTTATTGGGTTTCAGTCAAAGTCACTTAAAGTTTCTAAGCATCCATTTCCTCTTTTATGAGATAATGTGATTTGATTAGACTAGGTGAAGAAAAAAATCAAAAGAATTGTAGTTTAAGTACTGATTTATTTTGACAGGAAACATAATCCTAGAATATTCTTTATAATAAAAGAAATATCAATAGAATGAGCTCGAATCATTTGTCAATGCTACTTCATGAAATCATCATTAATTTTAGAGTTACTTTTTAAGATTTCTTCTTATGAGAGAGCGTATGCTTGTGTTTTAGATAAACTGGAAATAATCCAAATTTATGATCACTTTCAGTTAATAATCTGTAATCAAAGAAGTATTGCAGAACTATTTCCTTAAAGTATAATATGTGTTCTATTTGGTATCAACCTCTCACATTGATATTCCCTGTAACTAAACCATAGGCTTTCACAACTTTAAATTTCACAAAGAAAAACAAAGATGAAGCAAGGTTAAAGAGTTTTTTTAGTTTGTTTGTTGGTTTGTTTTTCCTTTTTTTAAAGATGAAATTGCTGTTAGGATGGTAACATGCCCATTTAGAAATCTTCCCCTTTCCCTCCCTCCCTCCCTTCTTTCCTTTCTTTATTATGTTATTTTACTAAGAAAACAATTTATGCAAGGGTAGCTTTAGATGGAAAAATATTTTATCAATTTGTATTTGGGGTTTCGATGTGCAGTTGCTAAAATAGCAATAGAAGTTATCATTTGGTTTTCATGTCAGCTTCTAAATCTAAGGAAAAAAAAATGGGTTGATCCTGTTTGGTAATATTAACTTCAGATTCCTGAAGACTTTCCCTATGTTTCCAAGGTTTTGTAACTACTACCTGACGATACTCTGCTGAGAATTCCAAAGCAAGCTAGGAAGCCATAAAATAAGAGAAGGGATGCAGCCTCCAAATTCAGCCATCTTCCTGCAGAAAGATATTTGAAAACAGCCCTGGTTTGTATTTTTATGTATCAATCTCTGAAATCTTTACAAATATAAAAACCATGGAGTGAGTATTGAGCAACTATTCCACAGGATGCGTGCAAAAGTGTGAAAATAAATCAACTTAAATCAAATCACCAATCTTTATTCACTCAAATGTTTCTTCAAATAGAAATGTTCTGTTGCTCTTGGAATAACTCTAAGGACTCAATCTTAGTTCCATCAAGCGTATAAGTTTGAATTAAATGTGTTCTCCCTCTCCCACCCCCACTATCCCATGGACACACACAAACCATCCTAAAGAAGAAATGTCATGTTTTGGAAAGATATGCTATTTACAAGTATGTAAATATACTGAATTTTAGGAGACATCTGTTTTGGATTTCTCAGTGTGCTGTGTATATTTTTATTCCACTATTTCTCCCAAAGTATTCCAGATTTGTGATAATGGATGTACAGCTCATTTTGAAATTTTACTGTCCATTACAGTAATGTATGTTTAGTAACCACAGAGGTTTACAAAAATTGTACTTTCAATGTAAGATTGGCTTTAGCTAAAGTAAAAAGTTATATTTAAAGGCATTAGGAAAACTGAGCCCTTTGCCATTCCTTCTGCCATATACGTCAAGCTATTTCCCATAATAGAAAGGAAAGCTTGTTCATATCTTTTGCCTGCAAAGGACATTTTTAGCTTTTTGATACTGATTTTTTATCCCAAAGAAACGATAATATTTCTCTACAGTGCCCTCAGATGTTTTCAGTAAAGTGTGGGAAAACTGTGGTAACTTAAAGGTGCTCATTGAAAGATATCTCATGGACTTAATCTTGTTAATTAGAATTACAGTCATGTAGTTTCAGTCCATAGAATTGTGCTTTTATGGTTTCTTTTAAGTCAGCATAAGTTAGCAACATTTTGTATCATTCAGGTGATCTTAACATAACTGGGGAGAGTGTAGAATTGAAAATGTGAAAGAAACTATTTTTAAATTAACATTTAGGTCAAAGACCCCATTTGGTAAACTATTTTTGTTACCCTAAAACAGCGAAAATCATTGAGGGGATTTTTTGACAAGTAATTGCCAAAATTATTTTTCTTTTTCACCATAAAATAAAAGCTGAAAGTAGACTGAAACATACTATATTTTATAGCTCTCTTTCCAAATGACAGATTTTTCTCTGTAAATATCATTATGTAAAATATGCCTTCCCTGTGGAAAAGTATGAGGTATGGGGAGAAACTAATTGGAATACTCAAATTAGTCAACATGTTTGAAACAATTTGGGGAATCCTTAGCCTTTTAGGTAACTATGTAATATAATTTGTTGATTTCTGTTCAGAATTTCTTCTTTTGAGCAATAAGCAGACATCCAAAGTTACATGAAGAAATGCAACTTCAGGTATAATATGATGATCACAATGTAAACAGGCATCTCACTGAGAAAGTTGTCCTGAAAAATAAAATAAGAGTAATAACATGACAGTGGAGTGATTATCAACTTTTTAGACACTGATAGGAGCTGAATTTAATAACAGCAAAAGAAGTGTTGGAAAAAGAAGACTCTAGAATAAATTATGATATTCTTAAAGGTCTTTCTAATGGTATCTTTTGGGCAAAATATCTTCTAGCTAACATGATTTTAACAAAGAAAAAAAAAATCCGAGAAGGGTGGAACATTTTCCCTTAAGAAGCTTGTTATTGATAGCATCTTAACCATTAGTAAGTAAACCTTTGTGCTTCTTTAAGTTGACTGTGGAGCAAATTTTCCATTTGCTGAGACTTTTTATAAATGTCAAGTTTATGTTAATGTGACTGATTTTTGGATAAACGTATCCCAGTATATAATCCAAACTCCATTGGGCCTTCAGAATTAATCGCCTTAGATGGTGGAAACCTAAGCCAAGAAATCTGCCCCCAATCACTTTTTGGAATTGTCTTTAAATCCAGCCCCACTTATTTTTTAACCCTACTTTTTAAAGATTCTGAAAGATGACAACTTTCCTCTAATGATTCAATTTTCAGAAGAGCCGAAATATCCTTAACGTTACAAAGTTTGGTGCATATAATAGTTGATCAGATTGATTCACAAGGACTGGAATGAAAAAACTAAGACTAATTTTCACCTGTGTTTATGAAGTAACTCTGAAGGTCATTTTGATGGACAGAATCAGATTTTTTTTTTTTTTTTTTTTTTTTTTTTACTGGACCTTTCTTCAATGGGGAAACAGTATGTAGTTAAAATATTTAGATACATGAGGGGGCGGAGCACAAAACTCACAACCAGAGGTATGTTTTGGTAAGAACAGAAGTAGAAAAGCTCATTTCTACGGAGGACTTTGGTCTACCCAGAGCACATTCTGTAGGCTTTCACTAAATAAAACTTGGAAAAGTTAAAGAATAGGCCCCAAATTAGTATACTTTCCATAGTACCCTAGTCTGGATCAATAGAGACAATGGAAACGTTTTCTAAAATGAGAATATTACTGGAAGAAGTATACAGTTGCTCAAAAAGTATATTAAGGTCTAGAAACATGTTCAGGACTATAAGTTTTTAAAAAGTGTCATCTTTTTTATATTTTTAGAAGAAAGTATATGGTCTGTTGCATAGAAGAGTAGAATTCCTAACTTAATGAAACTCCCTATTTAAGAACCAAAAAGAAGTATTCGTCTGAAATTTGGCCCTTGGCATCGCTTGATATCAGTGATTCTGGTGGTGGCCAAGATCTCTGATGGGCACTAACCTGTTTGAATGTTTCCGTGTTAACATTTTGGAGGATGAATAGCGTCCGTGACCGACTTTAGGTTCTAGATCATCCAGACGCATGGGGCCCCAACGTGGAAGTTAGCTGCTCGCACCCGTTTTTCATCGTCAGGTAAATGAGGGGTGGATGGGGTGTAGACTGTGTCTGGTGGAGCAACTGAACATAGACCTGTGCCCTAAAATTAAAGAAGACACAAGCAAACATTGAACGCCTACTGTATTCAAGGAGATGCGTTAGGTCCCCAGAGTCCATGGATGATTGAGAAACAGTTTCTGACCTCAAGGGTCTCACCGTCTAATGGGAGAACAGACAAAGGAAGAGAAGCATTATCAACATACCTTCATGCAATGATGGGTGTACCTACTTTTTATTTTTGAAAGTCATGTCGCATAGAAAAAGATTCAGTATTGAAACTAGAATTCTACATCACTTGGTGTACTTGTCCTTAACTTACTACACTTCCTTATTCTCCTCTCATTTTCAAGTTCAGTGGGAAATAGCAAATGGCCTTTAAGTCTCAAAGTATATAAACAGAATCATTTATATTGTCTTCTTGTACAATTTTGATTTAAAAAATCTGTAGCTAATAATTGGGTAATGAAAAGGTGTTAAAAAGGAAGCTAATACGTTGTATACATAGGATGATGAAAAAGGGATGGGGTAGGGAGTAGAATTCTGTCACTGTCCGATAGCTTGTCCCCAATTATTCAGTGTATCTGAGTCTCTATGCCAATTGAGTATAACATTTCATGTTTTTAAAGAATAACTTTGTCTCCATCCTATGGCTATATGATGTGTTTATTTGTACAATGATCACCATCTTTTCCATAAAGCAGTTAAGGTACATATGGGCATATGTATACTCTTATGCCTGAAATCCTTTGACATCTAAGTTTTTTTTTTCCCCCAAATCTGTGTATTTGTAAATCCTTTTCCAGAAGATACGTAACAGTATTTGCATTTGTGTAATTCTCTCATCACTAAAAAGCATTAGCTTCATGGCTGGAATGTTGCAGCTGTTCACCATCCTCCAGGCAACACTAAAAACTAGTTTTAAGACAGGAAACTGGGAAGAGTAGTGTATTTAATTGGAGTTTCAGAGAGGACATTTAAAAAAGCACCTACATTGACTTTGCTCAGAGATTATCTGTTTAATACCCTCACTGATTAAAAAACTGTAAGCTCTACAGCCACTCTATTATACATGGTAAATAAAGGTTGTTAAAAACAGTTCTACAAATGTGTCATTGTGTCAGTTTCCCTCTGCATTAGTCTCCAATAACCATTTATGATTAATACAGGAGAGAGGCTGCTTGTGAATTAAGTCCAAAAGGAATAATTCTGAAAAATATGGTACAGTTATCACATATCTTTGCCAGAAACTAGGTGTTTCTCCCTGGATTAGTGGTGGTGAAGTGTCCTTACAGGGTTGTGAATAGTAATTTCATAAAGATTGCTTAAATCAAATCATAATTTTCCACTATTACCTAGTAACATCAAAGATGGTTTAACTCCATCTCTCATAGGCTTTCATTTATCATATGGTCCTTTTTGAAAATTTAAGCCATTTGATTTTCTGTAAATATGTCAATATGAAAGGAAAGCAACCCAACAGTGAAGATTTGAAAATTTGGATAGAAGGAAACTTTCTTTCTTACTTTCTTATCTCTCTCTCTCTCTTTCTCTCTCTGTCTCTGTCTCTCTTTCTGGAGACGTACTTTAATAGATAGTAATGTCTGTGTAACTTATTTTTGGAGGAGAAACAGTTATAAAGAATACAAGGAGTAGTTTAAAAATTGTTAAAATATCTGGATTATTGCTACACATTTAATAAGGAACATTCTTACAATGGTACAAACATAAAGTAATCTCTGAATGAAGTCTTTTGTCTTTTCTCTCTTCAATTATGATTTCAACAAATTGAGTTGACACATGGTCTTATTGTTCAAGGAACAAGCTGATTAATATTAATATTTCTTTAAAAAAAGTACTGTGAGTTGTTAACTAAATACTGGGTTTTTGCCTGTTTGTTCTTTTAAAATGTGGAATTTTAGAATAGAATCTCATGTCTAGAAGAGGTCATTAATCAGCATTCAAAATCTGTGCATAAATTCCTTAGACAATTAATCCAAACATATCATATGGCATATATCTGATGAATAACTGTGCTAAGGTATTTCATTTTCATAAGATTTATTGAGCAATGTGTTAGTTAACTTTAATGGACTCTTGACTTTTGGTTGGAATCCTTTCTCAGCTACAAGTTAGGTAATGTTCTTGCATGTCCAAGTCTCCTTTAGATTATTCATTCTTAAGGGTAAATTCTAATAAAAGTGATTTTGGAGAATTCCCTGGTGGTCCAGTGGTTAGTACTTGGCACTTTCACTGCCAGGGCCTGGGTTAGATCCCTGGTAGGGGAACTAAGATCCCACAAGCCACGAGGTGTGGCCAAAAAGAAAAAATAAAAAGTGATTTTGATGGAGTAACCAAACTTTTTATATCAAGTTCTGCATATCAGAACTTGATATAAAAAAATCTTTATAAACTCCCATATCTTCCAAGTATAGAGTTTTATATAATAGTAAAGCCACAAGATGTAATCTTTTGATAGAGATACAGCTTGTACTTAAAAATTATCGAATTCTGCTGATCTCATTTATTTTAAAATTTCTATGTAGAATGGACCCCTAGAAAACTATTATAAACCACTTTTATATCATAAATTCTTTTTTATAATTCCCACGGATCCTACTTTATAATACATATTTTGTTTACTGTTTTTCATCTCCCTTTCACCTTCCTAATCATTCAAAGATTTTCTTCTTTTTTGCTACAAAGTCAGTGCTTACTAAAAACTCATGGGAAATAAAATTGTATTATATACATTGTTTCACACAGGTTGATGTAAAAAACATTTGGTATCCTGTTGATTGAAAGAACAGAACAGATGCTTGTATAATTTATGAAGCCAGAAATACATTCACAATATCTTCCAAAAATAGTAAGATATTCTAATAACACAGTTCATGGGGAATGAAGTCAAAAATCTTGGGAGACTCGAGGCCATAGACCTTATTTTGAATGGAGCATAGACAATTCAAAAGATGTTATCAATAATCTATGGTTGTAATCACTCAGTTTATAATGTAACAATATACTCATAAAGTAGTATTTGATTGTTTTACATGAAAAATAAAAATCTAGCATGTATTTTTTTTTGATTATGCATATCTGATCTCTTCCACTGACAAATTTTAAACAATCTGTGTAAGCAAGAGGTCTACCTCTTTTCAAAAACTAGCATGTTTCCTAGAAAAGTACTTAATTTCTGTAACACACATATTGCTCTTAATTTTCCAAGATTAATTCACATGATTAATAATAAACCAGGATAAGACAAGTTGAGTTACTACCATGATAGTGTTCCTTGGGAGTTAATTTTTTAATTATTTTGAATACCAGTCAACATATATCTCCTTTCCAAACTAAAGGATGCATCAAATATTCCTGCAAAGTCTGAGATCACAGACATTATATTTCTTTGCTAAAAATAAACATGCTGCACATGACATTGGCACATTTGTTGAAGTCACGATGGCTGTACTATTGACATAATGGTTCTTCACTCTGAAAAAAAAAAAAACAATCTAGCTTCAACTGTGATTTGAATTTTTCACTATATTCAGTTCACTCCAAACTGAACACCATCCTTGTTCCTTTTTCTATAAAGAAGGTTTATTCTATTTTTAAAAATGTTCTTGTTAATTGGTTCTTTAAATGATTAATTGTTCATAAAGGAATAGTTTTGATAGCTCAGTATAACTACAAAATAAGCTCACGGTTTTTGGAAAAATGTAGTAATGTATATATTTCTTTCCTTTTTCTGCTTCGGAAGAAGTCTAAATTTCAGAGCAAAGAAACACTGACATATTTTTCCAGTAGACAAACTTTGAAACATTAAAAAATATGAAGATTTGATGACTGTTTAAATATACAATAATATGGAAACACTGGTCTAATTCTATGTAGAGCCCATGACATACTTATTCGATTGAAAATGATTTATGACAGAAGCTCAAGGACAAGAAACTATTTGAAAGGTAATCAGGAAAAGCCATCTTGACTGTACTCTGGTCCCCACTCTCTGTGTTAACGTTGGCGATGAAGACAAAGACGCATTAGGTTAATCAAGGGTTCTTTAGGAGAGTTTGAGATGTATTATAACTTTTAGGTCAACATCGATTCTCTTGAGAACCACATGTCCTGGAAGGGCTCTCCCTACCTGTCAGGCAATACCACCTACCAGGTAAGAGGGCGACAGAGCAAAGGTCTGATCTTACTGGGAATGTTATTGTGTTGGTCTTTAAAAAATGACATATTAGGAAGCTATTTAGAAAATAAATCTAATATTTCTCTTTTTTTTAATCTTAGAAGTGGGAAAGCAGCAGTTTGTGAAGGGAAGAAGCATTAAAATCTTACGAGACCTAGATTTAAATCTTTTCCCTTATATAATGAGTATCATACTATCCCCTGCAGAATATCTATTATAAAGGATTGTTTAGAAATAAAGTGAACTAGTGTACATGAGGATGATTTCATTATCCAGGTTTGATCTAGGAAATGAAAGCTCGGGGAGGTTAGGTAACCACGCCGGTGAGTGGCAGACCCCAGAACAATGACCCAATTCTTTTGCTCTTTTTTTTTAATTATTGTATTGTGTTTCCCAGTAAGGTACATCTTTTAAATTGCTGCAATTTGCATGCAGAGAAAACCTTTAGACATATACACATAGTTTGTATAAAAACACAGTTTTAATCCAACTTGTAATAATAAATGGTTAATATAAGGAAAGTAAGATAAGCACAAAATATCAATAATTCTAGGCTTTTATTAAAACATTCAATTTCACTCTTTCTTTGTTAACCTTCTCTACTAAATGAAACTGTAAATATTTGAGGTAGTATATGGTTTTTATACAAAAGACATAAATATGTTGGTGAATACTTCCAAAAACAAACATCACATCAGTAGATTTCCAAATCTTTCCAGAAAATACAATTTTTAAAAAAAATTATAAGGGCTCCATAAATGTCAATTAGACTGATTTACCTGTGAAAAAATATTTTTCAATGACTTACAGAGTATTTTGGAACATAAGTACAGTATGGGTTTCGTATGTATATATCCAGTTAATATATATATTAAACATCAAACACTTTTTTCTTCATTACTAGTAACTTTGCCAAATAGTACAAAGGTTGTGCTAGAAATGCATCTCTTCTCCAAAAAAAATTCATAAAGACATTTTACAAAGTGAGTAGTGTGGAATTATTTCCACAGTTTATAGGGGAAGGAAAACGAGAAACATTTCAGGCCCTTTGCCGTCAACAGGAGTAAGGGCTATCAGTAATTATGAGTCTGTTGGAAAACAAAATTATAGCCCCTCTGGGGTGTCAGTGTTTCAGTAGTAAAAGCTGTCTAATTCAAGCCAAGCTTTGGCATGACTTGCCCTGCTTTTTCTGCTTTCTCGGTAAAGAACCATGTCCAAGTATTCAACTTGGCTCTCTCTGCATTGACTCAGACTCTGACGCTTTAATGCTTCCACTTTTTCTATTGAAGTAGCCAGAAGTCCCAATAATTTCAATGATAATTACCCAGAATAAGCATCTGTAATAGGCACTTTATTTTTTTATTTTTTTAACATCTTTATTGGAGTATAATTGCTTTGCAATGTTGTGTTATTTTCTGCTGTATAACACAGTGAATCAGCTATACATAAACATATATCCCCATATCCCCTCCCATTTGCGTCTCCCTTCCACCCTCCCTATTCCACCCCTCTAGGTGGTCACAAAGCACCGAGCTGATCTACCTGTGCTATGCAGCTGCTTCCCACTAGCTATTGATTTTACATTTGGTAGTGTATATATGTCCACGCCACTCTCTCACTTCGTCCCAGCTTACCCTTCCCCCTCCCCGTGTCCTCAAGTCCATTCTCTACGTCTGCGTCTTTATTCCTGTCCTGCCCTTAGGTTCTTCAGAACTATTTTTTTTTTTTTTTTTTTTAGATTCCATATATATGTGTTAGCATACGGTATTTGTTTTTCTGTTTCTGACTTACTTCACTCTGTATGACAGTCTCTAAGTCCATTCACCTCACTACAAATAACACAATTTCGTTTCTTTTTATGGCTGAGTAATATTCCATTGTGTGTATGTGCCACATCTTCTTTATCCGTTCATCTGTCAATGGACACTTAGGTTGCTTCCATGTCCTGGCTATTGTAAATAGTGCTGCAATGAACATTGTGGTACATGACAATTTTTGAGTTATGGTTTTCTCAGGGTATATGCCCAGTAGTGGGATTGCTGGGTCATATGGTAGTTCTATTTTTAGTTTTTTAAGGAACCTCGATACTGTTTTCCCTAGTGGCTGTATCAATTTACATTCCCACCAACAGTGCAAGAGGGTTCCCTTTTCTCCACACCCTCTCCAGCATTTATTGTTTGTAAATTTTTTGATCATGGCCATTTTGACCAGTGTGAGGTGATACCTCATTGTAGTTTTGATTTGCATTTCTCTAATGATTAGTGATGTTGAGCATCCTTTCATGTGTCTGTTGGCAATCTGTATATCTTCTTTGGAGAAATGTCTATTTAGGTCTTCTGCCCATTTTTGGATTGGGTTGTTTGTTTTTTTGATATTGAGCTGCATGAGCTGCTCGTAAATTTTGGAGATTAATCCTTTGTCAGTTGCTTCGTTTGCAAATATTTTCTCCCATTCTGAGGGTTGTCTTTTCCTCTTGTTTATGGTTTCCTTTGCAGTGCAAAAGCTTTGAAGTTTCATTAGGTCCCATTTGTTTATTTTTGTTTTGATTTCCATTTCTCTAGGAGGTGGGTCAAAAAGGATCTTGCTGTGATTTATGTCATAGAGTGTTCTGCCTATGTTTTCCTCTAAGAGTTTTATAGTGTCTGGCTTTACACTTAGATCTTTAATCCATTTTGAGTTTATTTTTGTGTATGGTGTTAGGGAGTGTTTTACTTTCATTCTTTTAC
The DNA here is from genome assembly GCF_949987535.1 of Balaenoptera acutorostrata. NCBI lineage: Eukaryota > Metazoa > Chordata > Mammalia > Artiodactyla > Balaenopteridae > Balaenoptera > Balaenoptera acutorostrata. The sequence goes on along the minus strand of NC_080064.1, from coordinate 195,020,319 downwards.
ATGTAGCTGTCCAGTTTTCCCAGCACCACTTATTGAAGAGGCTGTCTTTTCTCCATTGTATATTCTTGCCTCCTTTATCAAAGATAAGGTGACCATATCTGTGTGGGTTTATCTCTGGGCTTTCTATACTGTTCCATTTATCTATATTTCACTTTAACTGTATAATTGGTAAGGTGAAAACGTCAGTGCTGAAACATCTCATAAGATTTCATATCCGAAAAAGAGGAAGAAATCCTCTAAGAAAGTGGAAATCGACTTAAGAAAGGGGTGGGGGGCCCCCAAATAACATTTAAGCGGCCTCTCAATGTCTTATAGGTTTCAGAGAGAGCATTATGTCCTTTGAGGGGAAGGGGAGGGGGAACAGCGATGGCTGTTTTTCTGAAGCAACATTTCTCACTCTTTCTATTTTGAAAATATTCATTTCCATGAACAGAAAGTAAAGCTGATTAAACCATAAATATTCATGAATATGAGCTGCCCCTAAAGCGTTCAAACAAAGTAGAATGAAGGATAAGACTCGTGCGGTAGGAAAGTCTCCTTTCCTTTCGTTTGTCCAGCTCAGAGCCCGGGTGCTCAATGTAGGTCAAGGCGTCAGGCAGAGGGAAGGACTGCAGACTGACATTGAGATGCTCTATTTCACACACTTGCCCTCTGGAAGGGCTGGCAGAAGCAGTCACTTAAATTAAACACAGGTCATCAGGCAAGATATATCATCTATTCCTAAAACAGACAACTCGAGCATCCCAAATCCCTATGGCCTTTTACCGGGGCACATCAACACTACCTCCTGGTGTTCCTCTGTCAATTCACATTAGGGCTGGCTGTGTTTAAAAGTGGTATTTCATGTATTCTGTGACCCTCTTGCTCAAAGCAAAGAAATTGCTTTTGTTTATTTATGACCTACTAACCTTAAGGAAAACTGAAATACTTAATGTTCTCACAAGCTTAGGGATGGAGAAATAAAAGCTAAAATAAATCTGGCCTTGATACAAGTTGGTCTTATTCTGCCCACACGACCCTCCAAAGTTATGGGAAAGTGGAAAGGAAGATATTTGTCCATAAGTGACCTATTGCTTGTGGCTCTTTTCATTCAAGGAAAACTATGCAAGAATTCAGATTGCTGCCATCCACTTAGAATTCTGGAATTATGACGGTGTGTTCTCCCCAAAATGGCACTACACAGTTCCTTACAGAAAATGTAAAACCTTGGTACTGTTGAATCTCAATGTTTTAAATATAAACATTTGACAACCAAGGATTAAGTCTTGAAAATAAAGATGTGGAAGACATAGGAAGATGTAAAGTAGTGATTGAAAGCCGCGCTTGAATCAGTGAAAGACTAAGTTGAACCAGCAAGTAAAGCCAAGGACAGAACAAAACTATCGGAGAATATAGGGCCCTAAAGTTTACTCTCTTTTCTGGCACTAGGTACCTGCAAGCAAGAACAAGATCCTACTTTCCAGTTGTGGAAAATTTAAACTACTCAGAGATGAGGTATTATCTTCAACAAACTATAACTATGTGAAACATCTGGTTTAGTCCAAGGAAAGAAGAAAGAATTCATTACTGAATTTACTACTGTTATTTTATGTGTATATGACATTTAAAGGAATTTCTTATTGCTATAAGTGAATCATTTTTATATTTAAGAATTTTAAGTTAATTATATTCTGCTAAGGACTTCTAGGAAAATATGTTGGGATACAAAGAAAAACAAGTTTATGCGTTGCAATTCATTCCAACTGCCCTAGAGATTTGCTTATTAGTAGGCCAATGCATATTTTGTGTTAATGCGAAATACACAATTTAGAGCCTTTTTCATAGCACCCCTATTATGCAAATGTTAGCAGATGTACCAAGAGATGAATAGGCATGATTGAAAATGGTTGTATGTTGACCTGACACTAATATTGCAATGGACAGGCAACAGAGCAGGAGTGATAGGCTTTCATTTGTAATTGATAATGCAAACAAGTGAGTCCAAAGTCCCATGATAATATTCTTTCCAGCAAATACAGAAACACCTACTGATAAAGCACATCTTCCTAAGGAATGTTATTCCATAGGAAAAATTTGCTTATTTCAAAAGAAATAAACACCACAAAATTCAGATTAGTCACTGTTTTTATATTCTAAGATTTTGTCACCTCAGTATGAACTCCCAATAGATCACTAAACCCTCTGCCCCTAAAGAAAATTGTCTAGAAGGTATTAAACAATTAGTGGCTTTAAAATTTTTTAACCGAGTGAATATTGGAATGTATAAAAGTTTAGAGGACCTGTTTCACTTATATTTCAAGAACAATTGTCTTAATTGAATAGACTATGGTCACCTTCAAAGTAGTAGCCCAAATTGTTGTGGGTGGTCTCACCCACAGATAATTATAACCACATTGGATGCCAGTTTAATGCATGAAATAGTGACTTTCTACCCTGGTTTTGATACATGCAAAGTGACTTTTTTTGAATTGATGATAGAAAATGATTGAAAGGGGTCCTAAAAATACATTCACTGGAGTTCACAATATTTTAAAAATAAGTATAAATCACAAAGCACTCTTGGAGAAAGGAGATATGAAAAGAACAAAAATAAACAAAAACAGGATTTTCATATCCAAAACCTTGGAAATGAATGGTTTTGTAGCATACCTAGATTGTACCTTTCATAGTATTAGTGAAATCTTTGTGTCATAAGCTAAGAAAAATGTGTTGAGTTGGTTTCATTTATTATTTGTTCAGTAGTTTCTAAATGATACTAATTTTACAACCCTATTTTAGAAAAAAATACATTAAATATAAAAGGATAACACTGACTAACATTAATATGATTTTAGGAAATGTAAGAAATTCTGTTTAATTTGTATAATCTAAATACATCATGTTTACTTACTATAAGAATAACCATATTTAAATTAGAAGATATTGTTTTGATTTGATACCTCAAGCTACTTTGAATAACAAATTCCCCATGTCAATAGTGAGATAATTTCATTCCTGGAACTAATCCAAGATAGGCATTTTTTTAGCTCAATAAAACAGATCCTTCTCTCACACACAATGTGATGTGGAGACCTGCCAAAGTCTCCGTTGGAGAAATCATGCTGCTTCTTTCTGATTCTTTAGAAATGGGTTAAAATGCATCAAATGTATGACTACAGCTACTCTGTTGCTTCTGTCTCCCCTCCTACCCCCTCCAGATACTCACAGATCCTGTAAAGTCAGCAGAATTCTGAGTTTAGAGGTTGCTTCAGTGAACATTCAACGCTGTCGGTGAGTTTGGAATTAAAATCAAAACCATCGACCGTTGATTGTACCCTATGGCCAACCACCATCTCCACCGTGGCTTCAGAATTTGCTGAAGACAGGAAACCAAAGCAGGACACACCACGACCTTCTCTTCCCCTGGCAGAGGTTATTTCTTAAAAGGTCACAATCAACATTCATTGCTGTCGGTGGGCTGAGCTGTGTGGACAAGCTCACTGAACGATGAATGCAACTGTGGCCCCGCATTTTGCAGTCAAGAACTAGTCCGTCCTTGAAAGATGCATTGAAAGTAGTAATACGGTTTACTTCAACTTTTCCAATCTGCACAGTCTTCAGGTTTATTTATTCAATGTATACCATACGATCAGATTTCGATGAAAAAGGCACTAGTTTAAACAAGAATAACACTTTTCTACACTTCTGTAAGTTATAAATAGAGCACTTTTTTAAAAAGGTAAACTATTTGGCTCATGAAATCTATAACATAACCATCTAAGTTTGCACATCTTCCTACGGAGCTGAAAAAGAAAGCATGAGAAGTCCATCAGCATCTTTGTCATTGGTACCGATGCCCTTAAAACAGCAACAACACTTAACAGTATCCATTCTCTGCATCTTTTGTTAGATTTCCTGATAAATTGGGACATAATCACCAGGTAATTTTATTTCTGCTACTCTGGGTGGGGACTGACTCAAAGAATACTTCCTCTTGTCATGGAATTTGCTAAGGAGGGAAGAAAATATATATAACTATATATCTGTCAGAACACTTCTAAGAGTCAGAGAGCAGATTAATTTCCATAATTAAATCCAACTTAAGATGAAATTTTATCCACCTTCTTTGTGTTTTTCCCTTCCAAGAACCTTATCTATATCATTAGACTTAGGACCACAGCCTCATAAGTCTGTGGGGCTTATAATACAGCCTGGTTTGGTTCTCTTAACTAGTTTGGCTCTATGTTTTTATATAGTACAACTGTCTTTGAATTTGATCACAGCGGTTTTAAGCTTATCATTTGTAATGATAATAACCATTATATTCTTGTTACAATACTCACAATACAAATACTTATAGAGTGTCCATATTAGGAATATCTGGAAGGCTTCAATGTTTATTTTTAAAAATCTGTCACATACATTATTCTTCCCATTTCTTGCCCTTTTCAGTTCCATTTACCTTCAACTCCCACTGCAGAAACCCATTTCTGAGACTCTGCTCTAGATCTCGTCATGACCATCAAATATTTCACCACATCCAGTACCTAAACTGTAGTAGTCCACGTTCAGCCTATCACCTCCTACTATTCTAGTTTCTCATTCTCTTATCCCCAAAACAACTGTCCTTTCAGCTGCAGCGTTGCTGAAAACAATCACACAATCCTATGATTTTGTGTTTGGATGTATTCATGGGCTTCCAAATCCCTTGGTCCCTCAACTCCAAACTTGCGTTCTCCCAGCCCATTCCCCAGGAATTAGCCTAAACCTTCTCCTTGTTCCTCAACTACTCCTCTCCACCATCGTGTTTGCAGCAGAGGTAGTGACCTCTGGTTTTCACCGAGAAGCTTTAGTTCATCTGACTCTTCCCCCACTTCCTCATTCATGGTCTCTGAATGCCCAGGCTTCTGCCCTGTGGTTTTCTTACTGCCTTCTCCTTGCTCAGGACAGGTCTTCCTCCCTAATATCTCTCTCCTTTGTCACCATATTGGTTCTTTTCATTTAACGTGTAACAAAGTTCAGTTTTCTCCTTTTTCAAACAGAAACAAAGAAAGTTAAGAAAAATCTCTGTACTGCTGCATCCTCCAAATAATCATCCCATTTCTTTCCTGCTGTTTCAAGCTAGGTCTTTGGACATAGGATGTGGGAGCTACAGCACTTTCTGTACTTGATGACTTTCTATTTCACCTTAATTGTCTGTAATTTGGCTGCGTCTAACATTACTCTCACTCATGCATAACATTATTCTATTGAAGCTGCTCTTGACCAAATCACCAGCAAGCTCCATAGAGCCGAATACTACAAACCACACTTTTCTGTCAGGGATCCCACTTGAACACCCCTTCTTGTCTGTCACTACTGACATTCGTTCCTTTTTTAATCTCTAGTCTCCATTGACGTGAGCCTATTCTCATTGGAATTTCTTTCTGTCTTTATTACAGTGAAGTCTTACTGTTTAGAGGCCCATCTTAATCTGCCTAACCTAGCATGACTAGTTTCTTTGTGAGACACATCATTGGTTTTCAAAGCTGCTTCTCTTCCCATGCTTTACAATCTCTCAAGGGATCTCAGTCACCTGTACGATGTTTATATCTGCTTAGATGTTGCTGATACTCTAGTGTTTATCTCCAGTCAAGATATCCCAAATCTGCAGCTCTGTCTTTTGCTCTTCCCATGGACCCTTGTCCATCCATGACCACAGCAAACTCATCGTCTTTTCCCCAAGGGATAACAACCTTCATCTCCTGAGCAACCAAAGCCAGAAATCTGGACACCATCACATGCTCCTGACTCTTCCTTTCTGTTTTTTCCTGCACATATAATCACGAAGTTCTAAAGATGTCCACTTCTCGCTATCCTGTTAAGAGTCCAATTTTTCTATGTACTTCTCCTGTGTCATTGAGAAACTCACACTTCTTACTTGGACTATTCCAATAGTCACCTAACTAACTTTCTGTCTACAGTCAGCCATCCGGTCAATATACTTTCCCCATAGCATTTGAAAAAAAAAATCTTTTAAAAAACTTAATTGTGTTACAGAATCCTTTAATGCACTCTGAATAAAATGTCCTAATATGTTTAATAGGTGGATTATTCTAGTGGGAAATGTGAAAATTAGCTAAGTGGGAAAAAATGAAATTTTACCTGAAACTTCACAGAAGCTCTCAAGTTTTATTTCAGTACATTAAGGAGCTAATTGCAATTTAAAAATATTTTCTAAAGTAAGTGAGGTTGAAGAGTTACTAATCTTAAAATGGTGAAGAACTTTAAAAATATTAACGACAAAGAAGGAAGAAAAAGGAAAACAAAATAATGAGAAGATTTGACTACTTGAACTTTGATCTTTAGCATGTCAAAAAAACATACAATGAAAAGGCAGTTGCCAAATGAAAAAGAATATAAGAAATAAATAAGACAAATTATTAATATGCTTAATATGTAAAATTTAAAAATATATGTTCTTAATATAGAAAATTCAATAAGGAGAAATTAACACCTCAAGAGAGAAATGAACATTGGATCTGAACAGAGAAGTCACAAAAGAAATGCAAATGAGAGAGGTAAATTTTACATATATGACGTAAAATTCTGCTTCACGCATGAAAATTCAAGTTTAAAACAATGAGATGTAATTTATCTTTAGTAAAGTTAATTGATGAACAAAAGAACACAGAAGCCACTAACGCTGAAAGAAATGTGCTCGTACTGTACAATGTATGATTATCTTTGGTTTTTGCTAATACTCACTTTTATGCTTGATCTACCTTTTTTGAAAATGTGACCTCCCCAGTGATGGCTGATTGGACCAAGGGCACACATCTGTCCCAAGGGGAGCTAATCCATAAGCTTGGCAGAGACTTTCATAATTTTTCCCTTGGGAACTTGAACTAAAATCCATTAAATCAGTCAGGAGGTAGTAGGTGTGTAAGAGATCTATAATGTCGTGAAGATGTGGGGTAGATTTCATTTTACTTTACTTATGTGTCAGTAAGTCAGAAGCAGAGGGTGATTAGTGAAGAACAGCAGTTCCCTGAAAGATGGACAGGGCAGCTTTCGTCCACAAAATTCCAAGTCCAACAGTCATTTTCCCAGCTGTCTTTGCTATGCTTTTGGATGGCTTTTAGATATCTACAAGTTGATTGAAGCCTTGAAATTAACCCTAGTTTATTTGTTAGCTAACACTGGTATCTATTCTTTGCCTTCAAAACCATACAGTGTTCATGAGAATATGAACTCATGTAAACTTTATGGAAACAATTTGGCACTATTTATTAAAAATTTTAAATGTTTGTAAACTTTGAATCTTTCATTCTTATTCTAGGATTCTCTTTAATATATATATATGTATGAAGACGTTCAAAGCAACATTATTTTCAAAAATTTAATGATGGCAGCAAGCTACATGTCCAACAATGGGGAATGGGGCAATTCATTATAACAGGAATATGATAGAAAATAATAATAACCCAAGAATGTTTTCATGACTGAAGAGCCTGCTTATAATTAAGTAAAACTCAAACTGAGGATTAAATCCCAACTTACTAAAGAAGCAGCTTTGGCAAAATTAATTAAGCTTCTTAAGACTCAATTTTCTTAACTATATAGTTGGTATAATATTTTCTATCTGATAATGTTTTCTGAGGATAAATGAAATAATTTATGTAATGACTTTAGCTCAATACCTGACACAATAAATATTCAGTAGTAGTAGTGGTAGTAAACTCTATCCTATGTATGATAGGATCCCATTATGTAAAATTTATTCTTTTTATTTAACTCTTAGCGCTGAAATTATGGTCCTTTTACTTCTCATATGCATGACATCTTTTTTTAAATTTTTCTTTCTTTTTTTTTTTTTGCTTTGTTTTTCTTTGATTTGTTCAAGCTGACAACATTTACCCCTTTACTATCCTAAAAGACTCTAGGTCTTGTTTCAAAAAAGTCACACCACAAATTATGCTCAACTTTTAGTCAACTGCAAAAAGAAATAAAATTAAATAGAATTATCATTTACTTTACTAAATTCACACAATGATCTAGGTATACTATCTCCTTTAATCCTCATAGGAACCATTTGAGGAAGGAAATACAATTTTGAAGATGGGGACAATTTTGAAGATGGGGACAATAAGTCATATATCTGTTGTCATAACTGGTGGAGTGATAGCACTAAACTCTACCATTTCATTTATATTCAAATTTTGAGAATCTAGCCGTTAATGAATAACAACTTCTAAGAAAAGAAAGAATAGTATATTCCTTTCAAGACAATAATTCAGCCCAAATTAAGTATCCCTGGGATTTAAGTGAAATATAAAGATATAGTCTGAGAACAAGATGTGTCCTCTCAGACTCCATATTTGGAAGGATGGCACTATAATTTAAGTGATTTGAGACCTGGTTTTTCTTGTTCATCAGTGAAAATTACTTGTTCTGGTTGCTGCTTCAAACTGGCACCAGGAGCAACGTCAAAGACATGATAAGAGCTCAACAAACATTATGTGAATGAATGAGTCATAAGCATGGCTACATAGCAAGCCAAGCCCTCAATGACTGACTCATATGATACGATGCTTTACGCCAGATACTATGAGTTAAAGTTGAGACTTGGCTAAAAGACTGTAATTTTTCCAGAAAACTACATGTACAACAGTGGCATTTATTTCTAGCCTCCAGAGTGGATTCCTAACATTCTCTTATATATTTACCATATATGAATTTAACTACAATATTTCTTCCAACTAATAGACCAATAATGGCAAGACAAACCATCACTGTATAAAGTAGTAAGAGAAAGTAGAAAGAAAGAAAGAAAAAGAAAGAAAGAAAGAAAGAAAGAAAGAAAAAAAAAGAACTCTGACCATTATGATTTTAAAATGCCATCAATTATAAGACACATCTCAATTTAAGAGATGTTAAAATATAAAACAGATGAACCTAGATTCAATGAAATAGAATATTTATTCCCAGAAATCCACCGGGTTGCATTCCTTCTATTAAACAATAGACACAATTAAACCTGAAAAGGTAATGCAAGTAAGAAAAAAATGATGGCAAGATTTTGGGAATGGGTTTAATTTTTCCCCACCATTGACCACAAATGAAATGCACGGTTTGAAGTTTACAAGTGTTTTTAAGAATTTCCAAGGGTTGTTTGAGCTCTACATGATGTTTATCCTAGATGCTGACTTAAAAATCTAACTTTCCCCTTGACCTTAAGGTAAGAATAACTCCTAGGTATAAACAGATTTTTCCTAATTTCTAAGACTATAAATTATAGGTAGTAAGAAGAGCTAGCATTTATCTAGCAGCTAAATTTGTATTTTTACAAATCCTTTCTTTTACCTTCCACGACACCATCACAATTCAATATAATTTTAACAGGTCTTAATCACATTTTCCAAGTCAGTCCCCCTTCCTCTTCAGACAAATTCACTCATTCTTCCTGCTCCCTCTGTGAATACCTTCAGAGTCCTTTAAACCACCCCTCACCATGCAAAGTTTTCTGGAAAATCAACACCAAATAATAAGAATAAAAGATTCCACTATATTCCCTGCCTGAATCTCTCTAAGCCCTGGACAGACAGCTTGGACCCAGGCACATAAGCCTTCGCTAGTAGGGCCAAATCACACAAAGCCATTTCTAGATGCCTGTTCTGTGCTATCAGTCCTCTTACCTTAGACAAACCCCTCCTGCTGGTTAAGTGCTAACACATGCTTTACAACTGCAGGAGAGGATATGGTTTACAGATAAAAATTAGACGCAGAATTAAATTGCTTGAACACAGCAAAAGAGAAGAGGGTAGTCGAAAGGGTGGAGAAGACAATTTGGTCAGGCCAGCACTCACACACACTTAATTCCAAGACTTGGATTTCCATAAATTTCCATTAGAATACTTGGGCTCAGGTTCTACTTTCATTACTGAGAGTCACTTTCAAAGCAATAACACATAGAATCTGTCACAGAATATGAAGTCCCATGAAAATGCGTGTTTAAAATGTGGAATTTACAGCCATGTGAGATCGCTGAGTCAAATACCAGAGCTCCTTTTAGAGAGCCAAAGAGAGTAATTTAAGGACTCCTAATGACATGTGTTACTTTTCAAGCTACTATAATAAGAGTAATCAGATCTCAGGCTTCAGGGTGTAACCTGATCACCTGTGCTTTTCAGAAAAGAATTTCTGTGTACACAGACAACACTGCACAGCTGGCCAAGCACATTACTGGGCATGTCAGAAGGAAGGGGAGGAGAGACCACCTTCTCCAAACCATTAAATGCCTTTTGCAACTGGTAAACACAAACTAACACAGCAGTTAAGATAGATGAATCTTGATTAAATAAAAAATGACAGCTGTTGCCTGAAAATGAAGACCTAAACCAGTGGAAAAGGAAATGAATAAGTTCACGGTATGTAGTTTCTTGGTTTAGAATGCAAGGTCATAAAATGCAAAGTTGTGTACTCTTCCATTCAACAGGTGTGTGTTGGGAGCCTATTTATTTCCTGGCATTTTGTTGAGTGCTGAGTGGTATCATGGTAAGCGGTCCCACCTCCTGGGTACTTGAAGTAGAGTGGCACAGAAAGATACTCATCACAAAGTTTGCTAATAGAGAGCCCTAAAGTCACTTTCTAACTTGCAAAGCAAGGGAATGCAAACCAATGAAGATCTTCACTAGGTCATTCAGGGACAGGGGAAAGTTATGGTTTTTGAGTGCTAGACAAGGGTATTCTTGAACATATGATAAGTCAGGATTAAAAACTAGCTCTCTGAATAAGATGATGAATGAATTCAAGGTCTATCTGGGTTGGGTAAAAAAACCCTCATAGTTTATTGACCAGTGAAGGGTCTTCAGTTAGATCCAGTAATGGTTTGGTATACCAAGGTCACTCCAAGTTCATGGTCTTCTACAAGTTTCATCCGGTTAGGGCTGAAATTAACATCCAGTTAGAGTTGTCATGAAATTTAGTTTTGATATCTTCCAGGCAAGTTCTGCCGAAGTGGAAAAAATTTCCATTTGCAGATGTAGAGGTAAGTGGTAAAGGAGTTGAGGATAAGGGGTCAAGGGAAGGAGACAAAGCACCCCAGGCAGAGAGAATAACAAATGTGGACACCAGCAGTGGGGTTGGAAAGGCAGTTTAAGGATAGGATAGAGGCCAGCATGGTATGGATGAAACAAAGCCTGCGGAACTGTTGTCACTTGAGGCTGAGAAGGTGGCCTGTGGCCAGACCATGTAAGAATATATAAGCCACGTTGAACACGTTGGTCTACTGTCCAAAGTGCAATAAGAATCCGCCTAAGAATTTTAAAACAAAGGGTAAAGGTGGGAGTTGGAGGGTAGTGAATGATCCAATTGAGTTTCAAAACAAAAGAAAACAAAAATCACTCTGGTTATCGTGTGAAGGATGACCTGATGGGTTTGCTAGTGGAGCTGCTGATACACCATTTAGGAGGAAATGATCATTATCCAGAAGAAAGATGAAGGAATTCTAAACAGAGAAGTTTCCAATAAATCTGGATGATTTTCACAATGAAAAAGAGTGATAGTGTGAGAAGAAATAATTAGGGGCAGCGGTCCCCAACATTTCCGGCACCAGGGACCAGTTTCATGGAAGGCAATTTTTCCACAGATGGCAGGGGACTTGGGGGGATCGGTCCCGGTCTGTGGTCTGGGAGTTGGGGACCCCTTAATTAGGGCACCCGAAACGCAAACTGCCCAATAATTCATGAATGTAGCACTTAACCCTTTATCCAACGTTTTCCGTCTTAGACTGTGTGGTTGGCAGTCTCTAAAATGGGCCCCAATGATCCTCTTTGACAGATATTTATACTCTTGTATAGTCACAATCTCTTGAGTGTGGGCTGGACCTAGAAACTTAATTCTAACCAGTTGAATGTGGTGGAGGTGAGGGAATCAGCTCCAAGATCAGGGTACCAACAAATGTGTTTTCTCGTTTGGTGGTTCTCTTTTGCTTTCTCCCAGTTCACTCTCTATGGGGAGAACCACCTGCTGTATCCTGAGACAGTCTTGGTGGAAAGTGACTTGTGATGAGGGACTGAGGCCACAGCTGCTTGAGTGAGCTGGCAGGTGGATCCCACTGTAGTCCATCTAGATGTGACTGAAGCTGGACCAACACCTTGATTGCAGCCTATGGAGATGCTGAGTCAAGAGGAACCCAACCAAACTGCAATAGATTCCTGACCCCAGAAACTGTGAGATAACAAGTCTTCATTCTTCTAAGCTGCTAAGTGTTGAGGTGATTTTTTACACAGCAATGGATAACTAACGTAGAAAGCTTGCTGGTTAAGCAAGCAGTTTGCCCTTCCTCTGTCACTTTTACTGATTTTTTTTTAAATCTCCTGATGCATTTCTTTATACTTCTTCACTATTTTATGCCTTGTCACTTTTCTTACTAAATCTTTTCTTAAAATGTTATGTTTTATAGCAGTCAGCGACAGATAGACATAATAGAAAGTTTAAATGGCTTTTTAAGTTTTAATAGTTCAGAGGTTGATAAAAGCAAAATGAATAGTGGTATGACTTTTTATAAGTCCAACTCTATTATAAAGTTAGGAGGTATTTTGCTTTGGTAAATTTCACACTTTCAAAGAATAGATGAGCTCAAAGTACTAAAGTACTTTTATCTTCTCTGTTTTGTTAATTTTAATAATTTTTGTGAAAACTACGGTTGTACTTATTAAGTAAAAGTAACAGTCTTCAGATTTTTGATGTAATTAAGTAATAATTAAAGAAATACCTCTTGGTATCTCATTGATGATTTTTGGCTACTACAAAATAAAATGAACTTTGGGTATATATAGATTATGAAATTAACTTATTTCCGTGAAAATCTTGTCCACTGGATACTACAGGGCTTTAGTCTTCAGTAATTCCCTTCCTATCTTTCCTCCAATCTCGAAGTATTTCTGAGAGTTTCCAGGAGATTTTACAAACCCAATCAAACTTGACACTGCACCAGCCTCCTTTTCCCTACTTCTGCTTTCCATTGAATTATAACCACTCCCATTAACACCACTGTTCTCTTGGCTGTTTGCAGTCACCCTCAGCAGGGACTCCTTCCCCCTGCTGACAATCTCATTGGGTAACAGCAATCTGGCCACCAAGCTCTGTTGCTTCTGGGAAGCACGACCCCCCTGTAGCACTGACTCAAACTTCCAGAGCTGCCAGTATGGGGGACTCGAAGGGACCTTCTTTCATCTTTCGGTGTAACGCTCTGGTAAAATGGTACTGAAGAACTGCATTTTTTCCAATATCATATAAAGCCTTAATGGAGCAGTTCTTCCTGTTTATTCAGAGAACCAAGCATAAATCCGTAAGTGGAGCCAGCAGACTCATGTCCATGTCAAGCACCTTGCTAAATTCCGAACTGCCCCGCGTGTTAAGGCTAAGGTTTTAAGATTGGGCTCAAATTAAAATCCTTCTTTCTTCTTCTTCTTAGAATGAAGCTGTCTGTAAGAAAGCTTCTCAATTTTTCATACAGTAGATTCTAGGGAAGGCATGGCCAGAATCATCTGAATCAAGGCAAAGGAAACTACTTGACCTCAAACTAATTCCACCCACCATCAAAGGAAAGTCATCCTCTACCCCTTTCATGTCCTTCGGTTAACAGCAACAGCAACAATGGCAAAAACAAAAAATGAATAAATGTCTCAAGATTTCATGGTAAAAACACTGATTTTAAAAATTGGGAGATCTGTGTTTCAGGCTAGCTCTAACACACACTGCTTCTTTGATGCAAGTCAGACTGAATATTCTCCCAGAGTTTTCCAGACGAAATGATTTCCTCATCTCTAAATAAAGTTTCTGGAATCGTTGATCTCCTGAAGTCTTTTGCAACTTTAAATCTCTACAATTGAATTAAGAAGAAAAAGGAAATTTGGCCAAAGTATTTAGCAAAAGTTTTATACGACTTAGTTAGAAACTTTGTTTTACACATGTATTTATTGATAATTGGTTTTTTATCCATTTTTACTCACTTTTTCCATTTATTCAACTGAAATATAAATAGAGGGAAAAGCATATGTTAGTTTGTGTTAATAATCAGATTGACCAATTAAAAATATGTAGATGAGATGAGAAAAGAAAACTTGAAAGACAATTAAACAGAAAATACATATTAAACCAGGCCAAGTACAAGGAGGTGTGAAAGGAATGACAATACGGGGAATGAGAAGAAGGGTCATCCTGATGTTTCCATTTTTGGTTTCATCTCATTTCCACTCTGAGGAAGTCAGCAGCAGGTTATAGTTTTTGCTGTTTTCCTTCACACTAGCAATTCTCAATGAGGTGGAAATCACATCATGAGTCGATCAAAAAAGAAAGGGGACTGACTCAGACACCTGACTCTGAGCCCTGGCACCAAGCTGGACTCAATGTTTGTGTTACCAACTTATCTTGTACCAAGAGTGCCCCAACACAAATAAAACATGTTAAATAAGTATACATGTAAACTATAAAGAAGTCCAATTTCATTGTTAGATTTATTTGACCTTGTATAATATCTGCTCGGATACACAAGCTGCCCCTGGGTAACAGAAATATTATGTGTCTTCTATTTTATTTGACTCAATGCTGTCAGAAGGGAATGTCAGCCATCGAGAACAAAATGGCAATCTGATTCCACAAGAAGAACCTGCTTCCCTTTGCAAATCTTCACTGAAATTGCAAAAGAAAGCAACAGTAGAGAAAAATTGAGAATGTAAGGAATGGTGCTATTCACATTCCGAAACCTTTGAAGAATTCCTTCACTGAATATAGGCAGGTGAGCCTAGATTGAGGGAAGGACTGGTATCCTCAGATACTGCAGATGGGAATGCAGATAGTACCACCCCAATGAAAGGGAGTTTGACAACATCTAACAGAATGATATATCCATTAGCTCTTTGATTTAGTAACCTCACTTCTGGGAATCTATTCCAAAGATCTACTGAAAAAAATGAAATGACTTATGTAAAGTTATTTGTTGTAAGATCATTGAATACTAAAATATTTACAATAAAATGACCCTCAACAAGGGGGACACAATGAATAAATGATGCCAGCTCCTCATAATGAAATAGCAGGATGTGTAAAAAGAAAGAGGGAAAGTCAGTAGCCACTGAAAAGGTGAAATCTCCTGGATGTTTTGTTCAGTGAAAAAAACTAGATGAAGAACATTATATATTTTATGCTACCTTTTGTGTTAGAAAATGTTAGGCAGGTTATGTATTAAAACGTATTTGCAAAAAGAAGCACTAGAAAGATAAACCAAAAGCTAGAATGGCTACCTATAGGTGGAAGGCAGTAGGGATGGAAGTTAGACTTCTCTGAATAGGTCTTTTATATATACGTGCAAGCTTGTAAATATATATGTTGCATATGTTTTACATATTCAAAAAATTAAATTAAATTAAAAATATTGACATTCATAAAATTAAAAATGAACTGAAATAGATGAAGCTAACTGCCTATCCAGTTGGTAGAAAAAATAATTATTTTAAGTGAGTTTATATGATATATAATATTATTATGGCAGTGCCAACTTTGCAGAATATATATTAGGGATACATAAAGCTATAAATAGTCTTAAATTTCATTTAATGGTTTAATTCTTCAGTAATTCTGGTATTATGAAATTATTTTATATAAATTATAGGATAATATAAATAATTTACAGCAATACATAATAATGTTAATATTATAAAAGCCAAGATTTCAGTATAAGTGAAAAGAGACAAATATGAAATCAAATAATTTAATTAAAAACTATGTAATGCTATAGTTTAATTGGAAATAGTATAAACACATCTTTAAAAAACAATTATGTATGTCCAAATTTTGTCCACAGCAAAAGCCTAGAAGCAATGACAGTCTTGGTAAATTGCATTATTTGTTCAAACCATTCTCTGTCCCTTTCTCCTGGACCCATTTCCCTCTCAAGTGCCACTTCCTATACCGGAGGAAGAGCAGGCTCACAGCTTGGAGAAATGCCTGTATAACATGCAAGGTATTCAGCTCAAAGGGAGGAGGCCATGTCAGTAGACTGCCCAACAATTCAGGGGCCTAATTTAAACGTGAAGGGATAGTTTGAGGTTCAAATACACAAAGGAGGAGAGAAGAAGAACTGGGAAAGACAGTTTTAAATTTTGCAAGGAAAAAATGATCTTTTTCCAATTATCATCTGAGGACGGAGTGTGTGGATGGGGGGGTTTGCTCTCAGGGTGCAGGAAAGATGGCGCCATCATTAACCCTTGCTGAGGGTTCTCGCAGTTGAGCTTTACGATCACAGTTGGCAAACTCTCATTAAATGACACTGTCTCTCTTTTGAATTCTCCTTCTCTTCCATTTCTTTTTGTAAATTTTTTATTTTATATTGGAGTATAGTTGATTTACAACGTTGTGTTAGTTTCAGGTGTACAGCAAAGTGTTTCAGTTATACATATACATATATCCATTTTTTTTCGGATTCTTTTTCCATATAGGTTATTACAGAGTATTGAGTAGAGTTCCCTGTGCTATACAGTAGGTCCTTGTTGGTTATCTATCTTATATATAGTAGCACACAACACTAATTCTCTGCTGGGACTATGGCTAAATTTAGGTTGTTTTAAATTATATACTGGGTATTGTGTACTGGGCTCTGGGAATATCATTTTTTTTTAATTAATTAATTTATTTATTTATTTATTTTTGGCTGTGTTGGGTCTTTGTTTCTGTGCGAGGGCTTTCTCTAGTTGCGGCAAGCGGGGGCCACTCTTCACCGCGGTGCGCGGGCCTCTCACCATCGTGGCCTCTCTTGTTGCGGAGCACAGGCTCCAGACGCGCAGGCTCAGCAGTTTGTGGCTCACGGGCCCAGTTGCTCCGTGGCATGTGGGATCTTCCCAGACCAGGGCTCGAACCCGTGTCCCCTGCATTAGCAGGCAGATTCTCAACCACTGCACCACCAGGGAAGCCCGGAATATCATTTTTGATTGATAAATACGACTGAGTGAATTGGTAGTTAAATTTTAAATCGCTGCCATGTCTTCTTGGTTCCATGGATTTGACTGTGCTGTCTAAATGTTGGACAGGTGGAACGGGTTCCCTGTGCTCTACTGAGGCTCAAGGGATTCCTGAGAGTCCTGAAGACACAGAAGGAAGAACGTCTATCCTGGTGGAAGGTAAGTGTAGATGCATCTGTTAAAGAAGAAACTAAAATTCACATGGGCACTTGACGTGAGATCCCTTTGATGAGGATGGATGATAAAAAGAATAAATTAGTGAGAGAGAAGATGATTTTGCACATATTGTTGTACTTTCATTTCTTGGCTATAAAAAAGATAAATTAATTTAATCAGAGATTTAGTTACTTTGCTGAAGTCAGAAATGCATCCCCGATATAAGTTGATCCTGAGCCCCTTTTTAGTCAATGGAACATTCCTCAAAATGTGTTTGGACTACCTTAAATATATAAACTTTTAAAAAGTGACTAAAATGTAACTATCTACTAGAATAATGTAATTTATTTTTAAACATCACATTATATATTTTCACCCAGCACGTTAAAATCCTAGGACACATGTTCTGTGAGTCAAGTTTGGGAAGTGTCTCTAATGCACTGTCTCCTTTCTCAGGTGGACTCTGGGTCCCACCAGATGCCAGCCTGACACCTTCACACGTGTCATATTTTAAATTTCACAATTTTCAATCTAAAAAAGGATTATAGTAAAGCCTTGAAGGAAGACAAGGCCTACTTGGTAATTATTCTTAAATTATCTTAAAGCATTTAATATTTTACTTAGGATAGGATTTCAAGATAATAGACTGAGTACAGGCTTTATCTCCTTTCCCTGCTGAGACAACACTACAATAACAGGAAGGGAATTAAAGGGTGTAATTCCACAGAAACACAAAATGAAAGAAGAACCATTGTGGGTGAGACATTTTAAAACATGTCAGGAAGCACATATGTGGGTAGAACAGGGTATAACTGGAGAAGCGGATTGGGGGAGACTCCAGTCAAGATCTGTCCTAGCTGAGGACTGATGGGGTCTCCAGAGTCCAGAGGGGTATAACTGGAGAAGCGGATTGGGGGAGACTCCAGTCAAGATCTGTCCTAGCTGAGGACTGATGGGGTCTCCAGAGTCCAGAGGGGTACGCACACTGGAGAGGGCAGGCAGAAGGAAGGGAAGGGGCTAAGCAGGGAGTGGACCCTAAATGTCTATACAGAGCAATTGAGCTTCAGTCAGCTCCTCTACCACAACATTAAGTATCACCTGATGGCCAAGTGTTGACTGACCAGAAAAATCAAACAAAAAAAAACAGGTTTCTTCTGGAATAACATTGGCTAAATATTGTGAATTAACTAGAACCAATCCCTCTGAATTTGGCGTTGGGGGCCCTAGAGTATCGTTCCTACTGCACATGTTCACCTGAAGAGCTCAGTCACTCTATTTCCTCACTCACGAATATTAGGAGACAGCAGGAATCACTAACTACTCAGGTAAGTTATCATGACTGATCACGACCAACATAAAAAGAAAAGCTGACTCCAAAGAAAATAGAGGTAATTCAGAAAAAAGAGAACTTTGCTTAAATTTTAATTTGTAACTAAGAGACAATTGGTAAGAAATATATTTATAAAATAGCAACAGATGATAATGAAAAGGAATTAACAGAGAACACAATGGTTATCTTGGTAATTAAATGTGTGATTGCCAAAAAAATTAATAGGAATTTTAAAATGTAAAATTAAGTCATCTCCTAGTAGGTAAAATCCCAAGTAAGTAAGACTTTGAAAGAAAGGTTGAAGAAAGTGGATCATCTCTGAAGGTCTAATATTTAAGGTGCCAGAAAAGCACACAAAAGAAAAAGGAAGTTTCTGTGCACCAAGGATAAAGAGATCTTAAATAATTCCAGAAAATAAAAAAGCAAAATAAGTCATCTAAAGAGTCATCAGAACACAGAATAAAGAGCCCAAAGTTTTATATTTTTAACCCCCCACCACATTTTATATTTTTGATGACACATTTTACATCTTTTTATTTTGGGTATCTTTTGACTAATCATTACATTTTTAATTAGTTTTACTTCTTCTCTTTTTTCCCCTTTTGTACTTGCTTTATAAATGATTGATCCCCTACTTTTCTTAATTATTTACTTTTCCAGTGAGATTATTACTTTCATAAGTTTTCTTATTATTAGTCAGTGCCTTTTCTTTATAGCTTAGAGAAATTCTTTTACCATTTCTTGTAAGGCTGTTCTAGTGGTAATAAACTCCTTTAGCTTTTGCTTCTCTGTAAAACTCTTAACCTCTTCTTCAATTCTGAATGATAACCTTGCTAGGTAGAGAATTCTTGGTTGGCAGTTTTTTTCTTTCAGCATTTTGAATATGTCATGCCACTCTTTTCTGGCCTGTAAAGATTTTGCTGGAAAATTTGCTGATAGCTTTATGGGGTTTCCCTTGTATGTAATGAGTCACTCTTCTCTTGTTTTTAAGATTCTCTTTTTATCCTTAACTTTTACCACTTTCATTATAACGTGTCTCAGTGTGTTTCTCTTGTGTTCATCTTATTTGGAACTCTCTGGGATTCCTGCACCTGGATGTCTGTTTCCCTGCCTGGGTTAGGAAAGTTTTCAGTCATTATTTCTTTAAATAATTTTTCTGGCCCTTTATTTCTCTTCTCCTTCTGGGACCCCTATAACATGAATGTTATTTTGTTTGTTGTTGTCTCCAAGGTCCCTTAATGTATCATCATTTCCTTTAATTCTGTTATTATTTTGCTGCTCCGTCTGGGTGTTTTCCTTTGCTTTGTCTTCTAGCTCACTAATTCATGCTTCTATCTCATCTAATCTGCTGTTGGACCCCTCCAGTGTATTTTCAAGTTCAATTATAACTTCTGTTTGGTACTTTTCTATCTCTCTGTTGAGGTTGTGGCTGTGTTCATCCATGTCTCTCTTAACACCAGTGAGTATCTTTATGACCATTACCTTGAACTCGTTTATCAAGTGTGTTGCTTACCTCTGTTTCACTAAGGTATTTTTCTGGGGATTTGCCTTGTTCTTTGCCTGGGAACATATTTCTCTGTGTCTGCATTTTTTCTGTTTCTCTGTGTTTGTCTATATGTATTAGGGGAAACGGAGACTTCCCTCAGTCCTGCAGGAGTGGTCTTGTGTAGGAGCTGTTCTGTGTGGCCCAGAAGTGCCATCTCCCCTGGCCACCAGAGCCTGTCAATCTGTGAGTGTCCCTCTCATGGGCTGCGTGTGCCACCAGGTTTGATGGGGCTGTAGTAGCTGCCCAGGAAGGGGGGGGGGGCTTATCACACATACTTTTTTAAAATGATGCTATTTCAGTTTGTTATAGAAATCACTGAATTCAACACAGAAACAGTTACTCTAGATAGAGAAGACAGAGACTCTGGGATAAGGAAGGTCTGAATAACAACAACAAAAAATGTCATGGGAGAGAATTCTGAATATACATATATGTGTTTATATATATATTTTTGATTGTATATATATATATAATCTTTGATTGAAATTCTGAATTTATAGAGGCACAGAGTATAGTAAAGAAAGAAAATATAAAGGAAAAACTCTAGTGAGTTTTTTTTTTTTTTTTTAATGCTCTGCACAGGGAACTCTACTTAATGCACTGTGGTGTCCTAAAAGGGAGGGAAATCCACAAGGGAGGGGATATATGTTTATGTATGGCCGATTCATTTTGCTGTGCAGTAGAAGCTAACACAACATTGTAAAGCAATTATACTCCAATAAAAATTAATTAATAAAAAACAGAGTAAAATCTAAATTTCCATGAAAAAAAAATGTGATCTAATCAGTGTAGAATAAAACAAGCATTCTGAAGTCTTCAGAATAAAAATGGAAATCACTCCATTAAGTAGACAGAATTAATGATACTAGAAAATAATATGGATGTGGTTAAATGTATATGTTTACACACACACGGTTTCCAGCCTAAGAATAAAGAAGAACAAGGACGAAGAAGGATAGTCATCAGATTTTGTAGATATTACAAGACCCATAAAAGAGAGATATGTTAAAAAGTTACACACTTGTCATGATTTTGAGCAACTGGTAGAATGTAAAAAAGGAGAAGCCATATGATTGTTTTCCTTAGAGAACACATTGGAGCAAGAAGGAAGGACACAGGAGCATTGCAGCCTATTATATTACACTGTTGGGTTATGACACAAATAACAGTAATAGAGTCATAGTAATGCAAAATTATTTTCACTTTTGGGGCAATGCATGTAAGATTCACTTGGGTTTCCAGACAAAAGGTATATGTTACCATTCTTGATTTGAAAGCAGCAATAAATCTGCCAGAATATGGGAAGTGGAAGAGAAGTTAGAGAGTAGAAGGTTAGAGGTTTTTGTACCCTCATTTGAAGAAGTGGAGAGTAATAATAAACTGCCGACAATGATGGAAGAAGAAATAGTAGAGTCAATATATTATTTAACACTAAAACATTACCAACAGAAGAGCCATATACTAAAAGGGTGTAGAGGAGGTAGGGAGAATCATAGCAAAATATCAATAAATTATGCAAAGTGGATAAATCAATAAGTAGCTGCATAAATATACTTTTAAGAATATAGATAAGACAAGACATTTAAGTAATTATTTCTAAGTAAAACTGGAGGAGGAGATTACTCTTTTATTTATGAACACCACTATACAATTCAATCTTTTAAAACTACGATTCATGTAATTTTAAGAAGAAATATTTTAAAAATATGAAGTAAAATGGCACTAGTATATTCTATATTTTACTGATTCTCAATGGAAACTAATGTGTAACCGTTTTAATAACTCATGTTTTTATGACATTTTTCACATTAACTAGAACAGCTTTTCCAGCCCCAATTGCCCTTTATTCCAAAAGTTCACAAAAGGATTTCTGGGAGTCTCTGAGGTATTTTACACAATTCCAATGACAATGACATTTTCTCTGCCCCTTGGTGTCAATAACCACCATGGAAGTTCTGATGTCCTTTCCAATAGATCTATTGCCAAATACACATGACTTGACTGTGACTTGACGAATTGGTGCTAAACGGAAGCCACATGGTTCTCAGGAGTTAGTGGGATGGCTGCTTCTCTTTCCCACACTGTCACAGTCATAACTCAAGGTTTCAGAAGTTTTCTTGTAAAAAGAAAATTCCTTCAGCTTCTGCCTGCTGCCTTTTCTCTTACAAAGCTCAGGGAGAAATCTAAGAGGTGTAGCAGGGAACTCTTCTGAGCAGGCATTGCTCTGGCAGACCTACATCTTGCTTCCAATTTGCAGGGTGACAAGGGCACCCCTGGACTCAGGCATTTGAAAGCTGCCAGAATCTACCAGTTCCCTCGTGTTGGATTCTCTTTTCAGATTTGCTTTATATTTTGAGACACGAGTTCCTGTACAGTAGGTATTATGACCTCACAGCTACCAAAACACATCCCCCCCCCCACCCCAGCTCAGCAAACAGAAGGGGACCAAGAGGGATTCATAATATACTCACATTCCAAAACCTTAGGACAGGATTCTGGTTGATTCAGGCAACGTCAACCAATCAACAACCACAATCTGATTGGCTAAGGAGGCTGAGTGCTGTAAACCCACGACTGCTCCAACTGAAATCCTGTAATTAGGAGTGTAGGAAGGATGAAAAAGAAAGTATATCACTGAGTCACTTTGCTGTACAGCAGAAATTAAACACAACATTGTGGTTCAACTATACTTCAGTAAATTTTAAAAAACAAACAAACAAACAAAAAGGAGTGTAGGAAGGATCATTTTCCAGAATGTTGGGGGAAGGTGTGGTGTTAGTACTCAGCACAGAAGAACATCTAAGCACAGAAAACATCCCAGTTGCAAGGTCGTGGAATAGACTCTTAGTGGATATAAGCTGAGTGGTTTACAAATCGAGTGCTTTTAGGATGTGCCCAACTTCATAGATGGCAGTGATGTTTGTTCAGATGGTGTAATTTGAGATCAGCAATGTCAGAACTGCATTCATTCTCAGTCCTATTATGGAGCCTAAACTTTCCACAGCTATTTAGTGTTTGGTTCAGAGAAGTCTCTTTTCAAATGTAATATAGGATGAGTGCAAAGTAGGGGACTCAAGTTATCCCACCATGAACTATTAATAACGTCCCTCATATTAGTTTCTTAGATTTGCTGTGTAGGAAAGGCTTGGATGGAATGAGTTATACAGCAAGAGATCTTGGATGCCTATTTTCATGATGCAATGCTTAGGGAAAATGCAAAATAAAGTGTACAGTCCTATGAAAAAATAAAACCATTATCCTTAGAAAGAATGACTCAGGAAACATGAGGCATATGGTAAGACCCTGGAGGAACAAACCTGCTTATGTTCTCACACACACCTGGTGGTTCAATGTCAAGCTTTCAAGTCAGAGTATCAGATTTGAATTCCAGTGAGTTTGGGCAAGTTACTTCACTGCTTCAATTTTCTTCACTTCTAAGCTACAAGTGGTTTTAGAAACCTCATGAAGTTGTGGTGAATTTAAATAAAGAATTATATAAAACACAGAGCGGTGCCGAGCATATAAGACTTGAAAAGTATTAGCGATTGCAATTAGCAAGAATCTTAGGCACTCAGAAGCAATGAGTTTCTAGACCAATGGAGAAACGTTAAGGGAGGTGTGGTCGTTCAAGAGTCTGAGAGGCAACAATTGGCATGTTTAAGCATGGTATTCCATCACTGTGGCGACCCTGGTGACGGGGTTTGTTTAGGTCTTACAATGTCCAAAGCTTCACATATAGATTTTGAGATGGAATTTTGAGGGTTTTGTCCTGCCACAGGTGTGATGCCTTATTAGACTGCACAGAGCAGAAGTCAGCCTTGCATAATTTGGATACTTTCTCCCCTGAGTTTACTCAATAACTACTTAGAACTAAACTCTAAACATAGCTGTTACTTAGCCAATCTGTGAGAATTTCGTATTCATCTTTTAAAAGAAAAAAAAAGTGTGGGATTCCCTCACTCCTCCATCATAGGATGGGACTATTGTGTAGAGAAATACAGACATGCACACACATTAGATTTGAGGTTGTAAGTTTAAGATCTGAGTTTAGCTAAAGCCTTGATAGCTATGATCCTGTACCAGTCACAGACCTCTTGGGTCCTCAGTTTTCTTACAGATAAAATAAAAATTGGATTAGCATCAATTGTTTGTAAGACCATTTAGTCAAAGAAAATCTTACTAGGAAGCCTTGTGTATAAAACAGATATGAGGGATGCTTCTTTGATTAAAATGGAGAAAATATTGTGGAATCCTGAAAATTCAGATCTCCTCTCTTTGGTAGCTGAGTGGTTCCCCAGGGCAGTTACATAACTTCTGGACAGAAGTACTCTCTAGGCCCTTTCTGTTTTTAGACACATATTTCAGCTGAGTACCTACTTCCCCAAAGCTGAGCACAATCAATATACCATAGAAAGTGTTTACTACACCTTTTTGCCTCTTCTGTTCTCTTCTGTATATTTTGCCTTCTTTACATTGTCTTCTTAAAATATACCTTAAAAATATCTTAATTAAATGGGAATAGAATCTCCAGTAAACCACTATCAAGAAACCATTTTAAAGTAAAATAAGAGCACAGATATGTTCATATCAAGCAACCATCTATGGGTCACTCAAAAATCAATGGATTGCACTCACTCTTCTGGGTTAAACTTGGTCTACATTTCTTGTTGCAGACAAGAAAGCACTACTCTC
Organism: Balaenoptera acutorostrata; assembly: GCF_949987535.1. Taxonomy (NCBI): domain Eukaryota; kingdom Metazoa; phylum Chordata; class Mammalia; order Artiodactyla; family Balaenopteridae; genus Balaenoptera; species Balaenoptera acutorostrata. The sequence goes on along the minus strand of NC_080064.1, from coordinate 194,995,616 downwards.
TTGCATTCATGTTTGTCGTCCTTATTACAGTTATGACAACTTTATCTCTTATTCTAAGGTTTCAATGTTTGGAGAAAACAACCCGGATTTGAGGTCAAAAGAGCTGGTTTTAAGTCCAATTTCTACCACCTGCTAGTTCTATGAAATCTAATCAAATTGTTAAATTTTTTGAGCCACATGTATAGATAAATAATATTCTTCATGGTATTCAATTGACTTTCCAACCACCATACTTTCTTGATCATCCTTCTGGTTTATCCTCTACCTCCTTTGTCCTTCCTTCCAGCCCTTTATGATGGTGTTTCTTCTTCCTCCTCACCTCTTATCCTTACACCTTCCCCTACCAGGCCCAGATCTTGGTTATCTTATCTATTTGTAGGATTGTCTTGTTGATCTCAACCAGCCCAAAGTATTGGAATAATATCTGTATCCTAGTGATTCTGAAAGTTAATCTCTAGCGCAGCCCACATTCCTCAATGCAGACTTCTATATCCAACTGCATACATGACATTGCCAGTGGAATGTCCAAGAGATATCATACTTTCCACACATCCCAAACCAAAGTCCTTGATCTTCACCCCAAACCTGCTCCCCATGCAACCCTTCCCATCTCAATTAATACAACTACATCCTAATAGTGGTTTAGGCCAAAACAATAGAGTCAGCCCTAAAATCAACTCAGTCAGGCCACTCTATTGGCTGCTCCTTATAAAGGCTATCACTTTGGGCCAACAGGCACATGGAAAGATGCTCAACATTGCTAATTATAAAAGAAACTCAAATCAAAACTGCAATGAGGTATTACCTCACACCGGTCAGGATAGCCATCATTAATAAGTCTACACATAACAAATGCTGAAGAGGGTGTGGAGAAAAGGGAACCCTCCTACACTGTTGGTGGCAATGTAAATTGGTGCAGCCACTGTGGAAAAGAGTATGGAGGTTCCTCAAAAAAACTAAAAATAGAACTACCATATGATCCAGCAATCCCACTCCTGGGCATATATCTGGACAAAACTATAATTCAAAAAGATACATGCACCCCAATGTTTATAGCAGCAATACTTACAACAGCCAAGACATGAAAACAACCTAAATGTCCATCAGGAGATGAATGGATAAAGAAGATGTGGTACATATATGCAATGGAATACTACTCAGCCATGAAAAGAATGGAATAATACCATTTGCAGCAACTTGGATGGACCTAGAGATTATCATACTAAGTGAAGTAAGTCAGAGAAAGACAAATACCATATGATATCACTTACATGTGGAATCTAAAATATGACACAAATGAACAGAAATAAACTCTTTGAACAGAAACAGACTCACAGAAAAAGAGAACAGACTTCTGGTTGCCAAAGGGGAAGGGTGGGTGGGTGGGGGGAAGAATCAGGAGTTTGGGATTAACAGATGCAAACTACATATGTACAATGGATAAACAACAAGGTCCTACTGTAGAGCACAAGGAACTATATTCAATATCCTGTGATAAGCCATAATGGAAAAGAATCTGAAAAAGAATATATGTGTGTGTGTGTGTGTGTATATATATATATATATATATATATATATCTGAATCACTGTGCTGTACAGCAGAAATTAACCCAGCATTGTTAATGTTGTTCATGTTAATTCAACTATACTTTAATAAAATAAATTTTTTAAAAAGCCTACCAGAAATGAGGGTCAGGGACACCCTCACTTCTGTGTGAATTGTTGTGAAAGCCTCTTACTTCATCTCCCTGTCTCCCTGCTTCCTTTGGCTACCTACCTACAGCCTTCATAAGGCAAAGAGAGACATCCTTTTGAAATATAAAATGAAATTAGTCCCTTCTAATAGGTGACACAATTTACATATATTTATTGCCTATTTTCTCTCTTCCGCCACTGGAATGTAAGCTCCTTGACTGCAAAGGGGTTTGCTTCTTCACTGATACCTACTAACTACCCAGAATAGTGCTTACTACAGAGCAGGAGATGAATAAAGTTTTGATTGACTAACTGAACAAATGAATGAATAAATAAATACATATTTTGAAATGGTTTTGTAAGGCTTCAATAGAATAATCTATCTCACAGCGCCTGACACAGAGAAAACATTAACCAAATATTGCTGTTCTTAGGCAATTTGCTCAGAGTAAATTCTGAGGTTATTGGATCACTGAATCCACTCTTATTAGCATGCAGATGGAGTTTCCTATGTAAAGTTCTATACAAATCCTGAAAATGATTGGATAGCAACAAGAAAACTTAACTTGAGGCATTTTTTTGTTTATCAAATCCCATGCTTGTTTGCATGACAATAAAATTTTTGTTGTAAAATGTTTTTCATGAGCATTTTCTCAAAGCAAGATTGGTCGTACTGTAATTTTTCTGCCCGGAGATAAGTAGAGCATCTTCTTAGCTGTCTTGCAGGCTGTCTTTATCCGAACTTATTTAAAAGAGTGTCTCTAGAAAAATCACCACATTTATTTTGAAAAATTTAAAAAAGTAACTGTCACACATTTCTTACCAGTATTTCGTTAGGGAACTAACAAAGAAAATAATTTTACATTTTGCAGCTAAAAGAAGACTTTTCAAAGTCAAGCCGACTATTCAGTTCCTCAATGCTTGTGATGGGCAATGCTTGTCAAATCATAGGAATTATCATAACTACCCCTTCCTTGATTTGCTTGTCAAATCACAGAAATTGGGACTTCCCTGGTGGCACAGTGATTAAGAATCCACCTGCCAATGCAGGGGACACGGGTTCGAGCCCTGGTCCGGGAAGATCCCACGTGCCGCAGAGCAACTAAGCCCATGCGCCACAACTACGGAGCCTGTGCTCTAGAGCCCGCGAACCACAACTACTGAAGCTCGCGGGCCTAGAGCCCATGTTCTGCAACAAAGAGAAGCCACCACAATGAGAAACCCGTGCACCGCAATGAAGAGTAGCACCCGCTAGCCACAACTTGAGAAAGCCCGCGCGCAGCAACGAAGACCCAACACAGCCAAAAATAAAATAAATAAATTTTTTTAAAAATCACAGAAATTGCTATGCCCATCATAACTACAGAACTTTGGTTTCCCAGCTGGAAACATGGCTACTATCCCTGGCATATGCAAGACTTTAAAGCATGAATCGAATTCCCATGTTTATTTTAGGTATTAACATAATGTAGGCAGAGCATATAAAAGATGTACAATCTTGGAGCTACAGTAAAAAGACACACACACAAAAATGCAGCTCACCATCGCTTTTCTATTTTTATAGATATTTAGCACTGATAGCACGGAAGGAATCAACACATGGAAAACAAAATTTTGACCTCATTTTTAAACAAGAACATTTATCATCAGTTTAAAGGGTAGCGAGTTCACAAGGCCCTAGTGTGAATGTGGCCTGACCTTGGGGGAGAAGGTTTATAGCAAGGTCACTTCCAGCTGCCAGCAGGTGCTGCTTGGAGTGTCAGTCTAAAGACTTGATTCATTAAGTTCTGCCACTCTGGTACTGTACTCTTTATGACAAGAAAAACAAGAAGGAACAGTGAGTCTTTTCTATTTAACCCATAAAACTTAACACTCTGACCTCAACCATATAAAGCAGAAGTGAAAGGGGCAATTGCAAATCTGACCAATAAGACTGGTAAAGCACTTCCATGCTGGGATTAGAAGACTCTCTGTCTAGGTACATGGGGAAAAGAACAATTTGCAAATTCTTCTGTGTCGGTGATTCCAGAACCGGTAGAGTCCATATTCTTTGTAGCGTTTCAGACACGTTGGTGAATGATGGGCAGACTCTTCATCAAGACCTGGTTTGCACGAGGGACTGGGGGAAACTTCTTGGGTAGAAAGACATGGTAAGGAAGGGTCCCTCTGTTGTAAGGAGAAGGTGGCATCTCATGTCTGTCGGTTTCCTTCCATGTAAAGCCTGAAAGACCCACACGTGTTCTAGGAAGAGAGAGTCCTCCGAGTAGAGATGAGAGGACTATTTTATACTAAGCGGGACACAAGGCCACGCTACTTTGGAATGCATGACTAGAGCACTAGGATATAGAAAATAAGTTTTTAGCCTCCAACAAACACACAAGGACTTCAGGCTGTGCTGCTCTCCTTGGGAGCTGGTGGGGCTGATGGTGAGTTTCTTTACCTGGAAGAAAGCAAAACAAAACAAAACAAAACAAAAAATCTATACCCCTAGTGACTTGCTGTATACAGGGATAGAATAAATCTTTTCTAAAACCCCTTTCTATATCCCAATGGAGGTGAGGGCATGGATGGAGACTATGGCTGAGAATGAATACCTGGCTGATGATTCTTTTGCTCAAGAAAACTCCAGAATGTGTGCTTGAGTAGCTTTGGATAATGTGGGGGTAGGTGGTGAACTGTGACATTGTCTCCTAAAGAAGTCATTGGTGATTAGCGCACAGGAGAAGGAGGAAGAGGTCTTTAAAAAGAAAAATTGACCCTGACAAGACACTCATGAACAAGTATTAGGAGTTGGCCAGGAAGAAAGTTTCAAATTTTCTCATGTTTATTTCAATATTTTGTATTTATTATGCTCTGATATAATCTCCTACTAGTACTCCAACAGATAGTAAAAGTGCATTATATTAGTTTTTTATTTGCTATACTATTGATGGATTATGGAAAAGGTGTTGCATTCAGTACAGGATAAAGTCATGTGAGGAAAAGGATGGTGGAGGAGAGGGACTCAGGAGAAACAAACAAGCAACGTGAGCTGGAAGAAGACTTCTTGGAGTATCTTGCATGGTAGGCAGCATTTTAAGATCACTCCCTATGGATGTAATGAGATCCCACTGGTGTGATTACGTTATACTACATGACAAAGTAGTTTTGCAGATGTATGTAAGGTTATTAATAGTTGACCTAGAGATAGATGATTCTCCAGGTTCTCAAACTAGTGACATGAGCCTTTTAAAAGCAGAAAGTGTTTGGGCAGGAATTTGACATGAGGATCCTTGCAGAGCTGGAGGAGACAGGTGGAAGGACCTGAAGGTAGACTTCCAGGAGCTGAAAGTGGCCTTGGCTGACAGTTGGAAAGAAGACCAGAGTCTCAGTCCTACAACCACAAGGAACTAAATTCTACCAACAACTTGAAAGAGCTTAGAAGTGAATTCATCCCCAGAGCTTCCAAATAAGAGTCTGATCTGGCCAACACTTTGACTTCAGCCTTATGAGACCCAAACAGAGAGCCCAGTTGAGGCCTCCTAGGCTTCTGACCTACGTAACGGTGAGGTGATCAATGGGTGTTGCTTTAAAGTGCTAACGTTGTGGTGTTTGTTACACAGCAGTAGAAAACTAACACACTTGCCACAACTGGGGTGAGAAAGTGCTGGCTTCCTTTAATAAAGGGCATGGACACATGACTGCAGCCTAAGGCCCAGAGGATGCAGGGCTATCCAGGTGTCAGGCAATAAACTGGAGTGTTTTCAGGTCAGCATTTATTAGGTATTTTGATTAGGTGACCAAGGAATACCAAAATCCATGTCAGCTGGTCTGGTAGTCATGGGTGTGTGCCTCTCAACCTTCAAATAGAGGGAGCTTAGTTGACCAAAGGCCCAGCTGCATTTTCCCTGAGGCTACGTCTTTTGCAGAACTGCTCCTTGCCAACCTTTGAGTACAGGCTGGGGCCTAAGGTTGACCAAGCCCTGCCTTAGACACATTAACCAGTTCCTGAGTGACAGGGGACTCCAAACTTTAGCTTGAAGAGTCTTTTTTTTTTTTTAATTAATTTTTATTGGAGTATAGTTGTTTTACAATGTTGTGTTAGTTTCTGCTATACAGCAAAGTGAATCAGCTATAAGTATACATATATCCCCCCTTTTTTGGATTTCCTTCCCATTTAGGTCACCACAGAGCACTGAGTAGAGTTCCCTGTGCTGTACAGTAGGTTCTCATTAGTTATCTATTTTATACATAGTAGTGTATATATGTCAGTCCCATTCTCCCAATTCATACCCCCACCGATATCCATATGTCAGTTCTCTAAGTCTGTGTCTCTATTTCTGCTTTGAATATAAGTTCATCTGTATCATTTTTCTAGATTCTACATATAAGCCATATTATACAATATTTGTTTTTCTCTTTCTGACTTACTTCACTCTGTATGACAGTCTCTAGGTCTATCCATGTAGATTATCATACTAAGTGAAGTAAATCAGAGAAAGACAAATATTATATGATATCACTTCTATGTGGAATCTAAAAAAAAAAAAAAATGACACAAATGAACTTATTTACAAAACAGAAACAAACTCAAAGACATAGAAGACAAATTTATGGTTACCAAAGGGGAAAGGGGAGGGGAGGGATAAATTAGGAGTTTGGGATTAACATATACACATTACTATATATAAAATAGACAACCAACAAGGATCTACTGTATAGCACAGGGAACTATATTCAATATTTTGTAATAACCTATAATGGAAAAGTATCTGAAAAAGAATAGATATACGTATTGTGTTAGCCAAAAATTTCATTCAGGTTTTTCCTAAGAAAATGGAAAAACTTGAATGAACTTCTGGGCCAACCCGATATACATAACGGAATCATTTTGCTGTACCCCTGAAACGTTGTAAGTCAACTATACTTCAATAAAAAATTTAAAAATAAAATAAAAAATTGTAAAAAGTCCTTGACAGCCTTGCGGAGCCTTCCTTAGATGATACAGAAGTCTAGGCACTTCTACCTAACTTTCCTTCCCTCTCTCTTCTCTGGGTCTGACTGCTCTCCCAGCCTTTCCCACCTCCCAACCAACCCCATTTTCCTTCACACAGGCTTTTCCCCTAAGACAATTCTTGAAAGCTTAACCCTGTCTTAGCATTTGTCATTTGGAGGACCTGGACTAACACAGAAGAATTATCTTTCCTCCTGTGAAATCCCTGGTTGCAATATGAGCATAAGATCGATGCTAGTTACACAAAGTAATACTACGTCGCTAACTAGAGCTTGGGTCCTGAGTTGTAAGGCAGGGCTGTTGTAAACTCATCAATTAGCTCATCAAGTGCTCCTTTATGAGATCTAACTTGGGCCAATGTTGGCCTGAATGTCCAAAGACCAGAGGAGCCTTTCAGTGCAAACTTGACCTACAAAGCTATGCAATAATGAATGGGTGTTGCTTTAAGGGGCTAAGGTTGTGGTATTTGTTACACAACAGTAGAAACCACACACCTGGGAAGACTGAGCTGAGAAAGTGCTGATTTATTTTATAAGCAGCAGAGCCTACCAGTACAACGGGAGGACTGGTTGAATCAAGCATCCCCACCAGCGCCAGAAGAGGGGTCAGAGAGAAAGAGTGAGACTGAGTGCTGACTCACCTGCCTAGAGTGCAGCTGGCTGTAATTCTGGTCTAGACACCAAATAGATAAAAAAGACAACATCCCAGGGGAGGGAGAGTGACTGACTGACCCTTTGCCTGGACTTCCTCAGCCTCTAGTCTGGTTGGATGGAAATGATGCTGAAATCTCAGTCTCTGTGCACCGGTGCCAAAGCAAATCTCAGAGTTCTGGGTGAAGTAGAAAAGAATAGCTTTATTGCTTTGCCAGGCAAAGGGGGGCACAGCTGGCTCCTGCCCCTCAAAATTGTGTGTCCCAACCCAGGAGGATTTGATGAGGAGTTTTATAGCAATAGTTCAAGGGTGGGGTTGCTGACACGATTAGGGTGTGTGCAGGGTCAGAGTCTCCTACTTGGCAGCATGAGCCCGGAAGAAGAGAGAAGCAGGCAGTTAGTAGAAGGAGGTGTGTCAAGTGTGTTTTTATTTGTTTTTAATTTCTTTTTAATTTTTATTTTACTTTTTTTATTGTGGTAAAACACTTAACATGAGATTTACCCTTTGGAAAATGTTTAAGTGTACAACACAGTATTGTTAATCATAGATTGTACAGAAGACCTCTAGAATGTACTCATCTGTATAACCAAAACTTTATAACCATCAGGTAACAAGTCCCCCTCCCACAAGCCTCTGATAACCACCACTCTACTCTCTGCTTTCGAGTTTGACTATCTTATTTTATTTTTAAATTTAAATCTTTATTAAATCTACCAAGTCATTTTTAAAATTTTTATTTTATATTGGAGTAGAGTTGATTAACAAAGTTGTGTTAGTTTCAGCTGTATGGCAAAGTGATTCAGTTATACATATACAAGTATCTATTCTTCAAATTCTTTTCACATATAGGTTACTACAGAATATCTAGTAGAGTTCCCTGTGCCATACAGGAGGTCCTTGTTGGTTATCTATTTTACACAGAGCAGTGTGTACATGTCCGTCCCAAACTCCCAGTACGTAAAGTATGTTGTGATTATCTCACCTTGGAAGTAAGGAAAGGGCAGGAGACAGAGAAAAGTTGCCACGTGGGAAGGAATTCCCACAGAACTTTGTTATAATGACCTCTTCCTGAGGAAAGAGAAGTGAAAATAACACTGATGTCGAGAAGATGTTTTTAAATTATGATTTCAAGTTTTTTATTTACTTAGAAGTAAACCTACCTATGACCCAGAGATTCCACTCCTAGGTGTTTTTACCCAAGAGAAATGAAAATGTATGTTTACAAAAACATTTCTAGAAGAATGTTCATAGCAGCTTTATTCATGGTAGGCAAAATAGGGGATTTTCATATGCTTCAGTTGGCAAAGCTAGTGAATTATAAATCAGTCAAAGACCTACTCAAAACACACTTTTGTGAGAGACCCAGATGCACCCCTTAAACTCAAGCTGGAAGACACCTCATCTTGCAAAATCTCTTTTGCACATTACTTGACTGAGCCCACTGAGGGGAAGTACAGTATCTGGAGAACAAAAGTTCGCTATCAAGATTGTTTTCTAGTGTGCCTTCACCATCATATATTTTAAATAACGTATGAAAACACCATCATAACTATGGGGAAAAGTAAACTTTGATCCTGAGGCTAAGCTAAGCCTTCAGGGTTTGCGAGATCAACAAACCACATGTTATATAAACAGAGAGTTTCAAACAAATTGTTAAACCTGGTTTCATATTTACCACTAAAAAGAGTTACCCTCATCTTATCCTCTGGAGCTCAGTACCGCTGCACCTCGCTTTGAAACATAAGAGAGGGGATACACATGAAAAAGTGTGGGGTACCGTATACATGAGATGAAGGGTCTCTAGTCCACGTGTTTTAGGGAATGCTAGTTTTTCTGATGCATTCAGCCAGTTCTTCAGGAAACCCTTAATTCTTGGCAACTGGGTCAGTTTTGGAGGCCAGGAAGTTGGAGGCGGTCAGGAAAACCTGAATACCTGACATCCTTTGAAATGTCAAGATGCTCTAGACACTGTTTTAACCCAAGCTTTAAAAGAAATGACTGTTTTGTGTTTTGTTTGCTTTCACTCCATTTTCCATTCTCTCATAGAGACACCAAAGCACAGTCAAGCCAGCAAACAGAAACAGAAACAAAACCACAAAAAAACCCTAAAAGACAAGGATGAGATGAAGGGGAAAAACCACCAGAGTCTGTATAATTCACAGACTGATTATCAACACTGGACATTTGAGAGTTGAGCACATTTATATGACTCAGAGCCACCAGAAGTCTAAAGGGGGTTCCCTAATGTAAAGCAAGTTCTACACATTTTAACAATTTTTTTTTAATATTTATTTATTTATTTGGCTGCGCTGGGTCTTAGTTGCAGTAGGCAGGCCCCTTAGTTGCGGCATGCAAACTCCCAGTTGCAGCATGCATGTGGGATCTAGTTCCCCAACCAGGGATCGAACCCAGGCCCCCTGCACTGGGGGCACGGAGTCTCAACCACTGTGCCACCAGGGAAGTCCCACATTTTAACAATTTTTGCAGTGAGCCAAGAGCGATAATTCAACTGAAGAGTATCCCTCTATAGTCTTAGACATGGGGTAGAATTGTTTAATTGTAAAACAGAGAAAATCGTTTCATGAGGTTCATTGTTGTGTGTGCATAAAAGCCAGTGTATTCAGTAGCAATGAGCAGGTGTTGTAGTTTCTCTTGTAGAGGAAACTGTCAAGTTTAAGCCCTTTTTCTTTTCACTTCTTTCCTCAGCATGAAAGACATCGACTTTGAGTTGAGTGTGTTTGCATTTTACAGTCTTGTAATAGAGTTATTAAAAAGGTTTCTGTCCCTTCCTTTCAGGTATTTTGGAAGGTTTTGAGATTTTAATTTTTAAGATTTTTTAAATTTTTATTTTATGTTGAAGTATGGTTGACTAACAATGTTGTGTTAGTTTCAGGTATTTTTAAATGTTTTTATTTACTGTTTGAACAATTCCAGGAACTACTCACCTGTGGTTCATGGTATTGACAGATCTTTTGTCACAATTGGACACAATTTTCAGGGTGATTGTGAAGTTTTGTAATTTTCCAGGAAGTCTCTGCTGTTGTGGTCCGTGTGGATGGATGCCCTGCTCTGATACTCATAAAAGGACCTGCCTATTGTAATATAATAGCAAGTCCTCAAAAAGATCAGTAGAAATGGGGAGGAGATGGTTGAGCTCGCAGATTTTGTGTGGAAATGATGCACTGGAGGGGGTTATGGGGGATGATTAGATGGAACCCACCCAAGGCTGCTTCTGATCTGAGCTGAGTCTATATAGGCATAAATCTAAGCCCAAAGGAGAGACTCTCTTTACAGAGAATCTCTGAGCTGTGTTTCTCCCTCTAGCAACTGTGGGAAGCCTGGTAATTGAACCCAACACTTGATCTTGGGTGACCTCAAAAGAGCATTAAGGATCTTTCTTAAAATAGAGTGCTAGCAAACCACTACCAATCAGTGGCAATTGGAACTTTCAATTAATGATGGAGACATCAGGCAGTTCTGAGATTAGGATAAGCTTTGTAGCATAAACATGGTTCTAGGTGATCTTTTATTTGATTCATATACAGAATTAAAAATAGATTTGGGGACAATCTGAAGTTAAGACTTGGGCACTTGGTCAGCCTTGTGGAAAGACCCGCATGGTGAAGAGGTGAGATGTCCAGTCAACAGTCATGTGGGCGGGTGTGGAAGAGGACACTCCAGCCTCAAATGAAAGCAGCTCCAGCTGACTTCTTGATGGCCAACTTCATTAGATCCCAAGTCATCACCATCAAGCTCACCTGCTTCCTGACCTTCAGAAACTGAGTGAGATAATAAATGTTTTTTTTAAGTCCAAAAAAAAAAAAAAAAAAGACTTCATTTCTAAAGGAATAGTGAGAGATCTCCCTCCCACAGTTTATTGTAGGTGAGTCCAACTATCATACAGCTACTGCTGTTGCTGACTTGCCAACTTGGTAGGGGGTGAGTTACACATGCACTGACTTATCCACATTTTTCTTCTCCACTTGGTCTCGTTGGGCTTCCAAAACATACGCAAAGTCACGTGACACTGCCAAGGAGCCAATAGACTGTGAGTCACACAGGACTGACTAACCAATCATTTATTTCATGTCTGACACGTGTTGACGTGCACCATATCTCTTGAGGCAGCGAATACCCTACATCATGTCACATCAGAGGCTCAACACGACAGGGCTGGGAAACATCTAGCTAATGTTTCATCCAAATACCTTCCAAGATGGCAATAACTATCTAACAGAGAAGAACTACTGAATAGCAGCTGGCAGCCTTGAAGAGCATGTTTAGAGTAACCCAGTGCCACTAATGTAGAGAAGACAGTCTTGTCATTTGAAGGGCAGCCTAAGTCACACTTGTTGCAAAATGTGTCCCTTTTGGACCCAGTGTAACATGAAAATTTCTTATGTTATCCATTTTGCATACTTTACAGTGTTTGTTAGTATGTGCATATGTGTGTGTGTATTTATGTTTTTATGGTGGGGATCATTAAACATTATATTTTGGTGTTGAGGCTCTTGCTGAAATAAAATCATTATATAGAAGAGGTGACATCGTAAGCTTTATCTGTCACAATCATTCTGGTTAGGATGTTTGTTTTAATGGGACTTAGAGATGTTCCATGGTTTACAGACTGTGTGATAGACAGAAATAATTGGGAGCAATACTGAAACTTTAAGCAACCTCCTTGGTACATCCTCAAGTTCAAGAGCATCTTACACTCAACACACCTTACACTCAACACACCCCGACCAAATCCGATTGCCTTACTTAGACCCTGCTGGCTGCACCCCACCACCAGGAACCTAGGACAGAAACCTCTCAGTGGTCTCTGACTTCCCCTCCCTCATTTCACTCCTCACGGGCATTTGGTCACTGGTTCTGACATCCCACCCCTCCTTTCCTAGCCCCTCTCTGACCATACGCCTTGGTTCAGGACTAATCGTTGCTCATGTAGAAATGCATTAATCTACTCATGGAGTTACTGGCGTCCAGATTAATTAATTTGTTTATCTGCCACCTTCTCTATTAGTTGTGAATTGGTTCAGTGATAGAAACCATGTTTTAGTCATGGCTCTGCAATGTCTGATGAAACCCACTGCCCAGCATCTGGGTATGGGGTATGAAATGTATGAAATGTATACATGAAATGTATGAAGTGAAGCAGGACCCTCTGGGGCCTTCCCAGGATAGACCCACCCCTCATGTCCTCAGCCTGCCTTTTGTTTGTAGAAAAACTTTAGTAAAAGAATAAATTTCATCAGAGAAGTGAGAAAATGCAGAAGCAAAGGAAAACAGTCAAATAAGACCAAGTAATAATAGTTTAGTCATTAAACAAAGGCCTTTAGTTCCTCCTCAAGGGCTATAGATAATATTCAGAGTCATGTCCTGTGAACCGTTTTATAGATACTGAAACCCCCGCCAGATGGAAGACTTTAACTACATGATGACCAGACCATAGCCATGTCATAAGCTGCTGCAATTCCAAGGAACTGGCCTCAAAGAAATGGGAACAAACAGACCCTGGAACTGAAGATTAACTGTTCTTAAAAAACAATCAAGATGATGCTGGTTGGACCACTGCATGACCAATTTCAAGATGAGTGTCAGAGCTGACTGTGTTGTTTCTGCATGTAGCCCCCTTCCTCAGCCTATAAAAGCTCTTGCCCACTGGTTGTCATGGGGGTGGGAGGGAGGGAGTCGGCCTTTGGACAGGAGTCCGCCCTCCCCACAGCTGCTGGCATCCAAAACAGAGCAAACTTTCCTTTCCACCAACCTTGCCTCCCAAGTATTGGCTTTCAAGTGGCAAGGAGGTAGACCCCACTTTCAGTAACATATATGTTTGTGTTTCTGTGTATTTTTGTGGATATGCATGTATGTGCATGTGCATGTGTGTCATTCAATAAAATCCAGTGTCATGAGAATAGAACCAAGTTGTGAGTCCCTGCAAGCCAGGTGACAGCATGAATGATAATAAGTACTATTCTTTGAATGCCTACATTGAGCCAGGTAATTGAGACACATTTTGTAAGATCAGTCTCACAACCTTTAGAGGCAGCTATTACTAGTCATAATTTCCAGATTACTGAATAAAGACTCAAAGAGGTTATGTAAGTGCCTAGATCCATCTGACTCCAGAACATTTATATACCTAGAGACAAGTGCTATAAAATGAAGAAGCGCTGTAAACAAAAATTGGGGAAATTGTTTTTATTTTTATTTATTTATTTATTTATTTATTTATGGCTGTGTTGGGTCTTCGTTTCTGTGTGAGGGCTTTCTCTAGTTGCGGCAAGCGGGGGCCACTCTTCATCGCGGTGCACGGGCCTTTCACTATCGCGGCCTCTCTTGTTGCAGAGCACAGGCTCCAGACGCGCAGGCTCAGTAATTGTGGCTCACGGGCCCAGTTGCTCCACGGCATGTGGGATCTTCCCAGACCAGGGCACGAACCCGTGTCCCCTGCATTGGCAGGCAGATTCTCAACCACTGCGCCACCAGGGAAGCCCAAGTTTTTTTTTTTAATTAATTTATTTTATTTTTGGTTGCGTTGGGTCTTTGTTGCTGCACACAGGCTTTCTCTAGTTGTGGCGAGCGGGGGCTACTCTTCGTTGCGGTGCACAGGCTTCTCATGGCCGTGGCTTCTCTTGTTGAGGAACACGGGCTCTAGGCACACAGACTTCAGTAGCTGTGGCACGCGGGCTCAGTAGTTGTGGCTCGTGGGCTCAGTAGTTGTGGCTCGTGGGCTCTAGAGCACAGACTCAATAGTTGTGGTGCACGGGGATTAGTTGCTCTGCGGCAGGTGGGTTCTTCCCAGACCAGGGCTCGAACCCGTGTCCCCTGCACTGGCAGGCAGATTCTTAACCACTGAGCCACCAGGGAAGCCCCAAATTAGAGAGTTTTGATGAGAAGCTTTGCCTGCCTTAACCTTTTACCCAGTTTCCCAATCTGTCCATAGATTCATTCAGGTTCAGTATCAGAGCTCATTTTTCATTATGAGAATTACATTTGAATGAACAATAAAAGAGAGTGCAGCGGTAGACTCTTACTACATACTTACATACCTGCACGTAAAATTACTTTCTGATTGTAGAGCTGCTATTTTTAGTTTGGATGTGCATAAGTGTGTGTGTGTGTGTGTGTGTGTGTGTTTTAATGTTTAGAGACCCAACGTTTGGACGCCTTCAACTGATTTAACTGAAAAGTCCCCTGACAGAGAAAACTCAGTACTATATGAGGATAGCTATAACCTAGTGCAATTTGTTTATTGTATTTTGAGAATGCTGTATATCCTTTCTACACTTGATGGAATCTATTAAACTGGTACCTAACGTTGATTACATGATTATATTCCAGATTATTTAAAATAGCTTCCTTGTATCTAGTCAGACGTGTAAATGTTGAGTGACAAGTTAAGATTCTTACTCAGACTGGGAATTCCTTTCAGAATCAACTCATAAACACTCATGAATGACATATGCCTGAAGAGGATTTGATTATGTTACTTTGTATCACATGTTTTGGAAAAGTGTTAATGGCTGACTTACATTTACTCTGTTGGGATTTATTTTGAAAATAGAGTTTTATTTTATAGACATCCTCCGGTTGTGCATTAGTGGTTCTTCTTCTACTTCGTTGGCTAACAAGAAACAATTCCAACCCAATCAATTTGACAACACAAGTTATAAGAATTACCCCATTTCCACAGAAAAGTTTGCTATAATTCATCCAACACCTGTTAAGAGTTTTCCATATATCATGACCTGTGCTATATGTTTTTAACTTATCTGACTGCCAATAATCCTGTGAGTTGGGTACCATTATCTCTATTTGATGGATAAGGAAGCTGAGACCCAGAAGGTCAGGCATTTAGTAACAAATGGATTCTACCCTGGGCTCTTGAGAACTGAATAGAATTGTACAGATTGTTTCCCCAAGTCTCAAAGCCTATTTGTCCTTACATATCTATGTTAGCAGTTCCTTGTGGTCTCTGAAGTATAAAGACCATGATATCCAGGACACTTTGGGAATTCAATTAAGCCAGATCCCTAGCCAGCTAAATAGACCTGAGGTTTGAGTGAGCCTAACGTTGTGAGTACTGATTCAGAAAACTTCAAAGAAACACAGAACATGTTTAATATGCTTCCTCAATCAATGATGAACACTAAACCGTGTTTTCCAATGACGTGAAAGAAAACTTTTTTTTTTTTAATTTCAGATCTTTTTTTTTTTTAACATCTTTATTGGAGTATGATTGCTTTACAATGGTGTGTTAGTTTCTGCTTTATAACAAAGTGAATCAGCTATACATATACATATATCCCCATATCTCCTCCCTCTTGCGTCTCCCTCCCTCCCACCCTCCCTATCCCACCCCTCTAGGTGGTCACAAAGCACCGAGCTGATCTCCCTGTGCTATGCGGCTGCTTCCCACTAGCGATCTGTTTTACATTTGGTAGTGTATATATGTCCATGCCACTCTCTCACTTCGTCCCAGCTTACCCTTCCCCCTCCCCGTGTCCTCAAGTCCGTTCTCTAGTAGGTCTGCGTCTTTATTCCTGAAAACTTTTAACTGTGTAGCTCTCGCTGATCAATAGCTCAAACTCTAGAGCCAGAAGTTTAGCAGGTCATCCTGCCTTTAATACTTTTTAGCTTTGTGACTTTATTCAAGTTTCTTAACAACTCTGTGTCTCAATTTCCTCTTGTGTACTATGGAGCTAATAACAGCATTTACACCATAGAACAGTATAATGATTAACTGAATCCTCCTTGAGAGTTATTATTTTGATTGTTCTTAGCATTTCCTTAAAACCTTGAAACTATAAATTAGATGAAAAAGCTTTTCTAATAGTTATTATTATATTTCAAGACACGTGATTGGAACTGAGCAATCCACTACTTTTCCCCTGCAATTTACATCACCTAGGAGATAGAATTACTCCTCACTTTGTGTTTCTCACAATAAAACATTTATGGGTAAGTTAATGTAGAGCACTCTGCTTATCTCTAAGGAGTATTTTGTAAACTCTTCTGAGAAGTCTATCATTTCCTATAATTCATACAGCACTTTTAAATTTCTTGATGTGTTTTTACATAGCTGACCTTATATTTACAACAACCCAGTAATGTTGGAAGGGAAATATTACCACCATTATTTACAAAAGCAGAAAATGAGTTTAAAAGTGAAGTTTGGGCAGAAGGAAGTATAGAGGCTCTATCTTCTAATTCTTAGTCTCTTGTGTCTTTTTCTGGACCAGTCTGAGAAGAGAGGAACGGTAACAATGTTCTGTTTGCCAGAAAACTGGATTTTCGCCTCTTCGCCCATCCCAGTGAAACATTGGCCCTAATGAGGGCAAGAGCACACAGGAAGAAAGGACTGAGTCACCCTTAAAACAGTACCAGGAAAAAAAAAAGTGCTGGAACTTTTCTCTTTGTTGTTAAAGGCTTCTAGAAGCCTCTCAAGCAAACACAGAGTAGATTATAAAAGCAAGACCCCAATTTACTAACTACAGAAGAGTTCTTTTCTCCTCAAAATCATCATTCATAATTCCTTCTCTTACTGACTAAAGATCATAGAAGAAACCAAGCCTACCAAGGAAGCCTAGAACGAATCTTCACAAGCAATATCATTCCAGAGTTATCTTCAATTGCATATTTAACCTTTGCATTAAGATTCAGTGTCAAAATTAAAAGTCGAAATACTTGAGAGGAGAACAATTTTGGCAAATGGCTAGTTTGAGAGACTGCTACGTTCTCCTGTAGAGCCTAGATGTTGTAGGTCAATATACTTAGCTTCAAAAAAAAATTTATATATGTCTACAAACACATGACCAACCACAAACAATAACAAAAACAAAAAACCCACAACTGTTCAACTGTCCTCACTTCCCTTTGAGCTTGGAAACCATTGTATTCTCCCCAATAAGATGTAAGCAGAAGAATTGGGGTGGAATCTATCAAGAAACCTTTTAAAAGAGAACCAACTTACACCTGTGCTTTCTCCTTCTATCTGTCTGAAATGCTGACAGGATGACGAGGTGTAACAGAAATGAGGGAACGGTTCAGAAAATCCAGGGGTCTTCAGCCAGGATACATTGAGCCCCTGCACCAGCCTTGAATCGCCTACCTTTCAATTTCTTCTTATCACAAAATGAATGAATAAATAAGTAAAATAATTAATATATAAGTAAGGAAATGAATGAATTTCAATTTTTATTAAATTCAATATTTGGATTTCTGTTATATAAGGCCATACCCAATTTTTCGGTGAAATAACATCCGTAGACAAAAGTGGACCCTAACAGTAAGTGAGTCTTTCCCCCATGCCCAGACCCACCATCTGTGCAAAAACACAACACAAAGTAAGCCCTGTCATCTGTGAGCAATTCCCAAAGACAGTCACAAATGTGGTTTCCCATTACAAAAGAAATACCTTTTGAAAATGCCTTCTATTCTTAAAAACACACACACACAAAAGTATCTCTATAATGGCTATTTGGATTAAAGCATAACAATTTATATGTGTTTTTATTGATTTTAAATAGGATAAGGTAGAGAAATGGTAAAAAAAAAAAAAAAAAGTCCTTTTTATTATATTGAAGTGAAATGAAGAGAGTTTATTTGAGAAAGTCAGTCCAGGAGCCTGGATTCACATCTGATGTTTGGTAAGAGCAAAGGCTGGCTGGGCCTTTGGCAGTGGAGACTTTGTTGGGGGACCCAGCCATCCCTCTGAACTCTGCCATCCCTCAGTTCAGCCCTTGTTCAATGTGCTAATCCAGAACCCATCCTTTAATCGGAGGTACACCTCACTTCCCTAAGAGACAGAAAAACTTCAAAGGATGGCTTAATTTTATCATGGTAAGCCATAAATATTTTCCCGTCTCTTTTGAAATCTCACCTTAGTAACAAATAGCTCTTACCCTCAAAGTTTTGAAATAATACTAAACTTTATCATGGATGAATCATAGAACACTATGACAAATGACAGCAGATTGAGTCTCTTGTCATCATTTCAATTAAAATGATTTTACAAAAGACCTATTTTGCATATACAATGGACGTGGGATATAGCTCAAGATGCATCAAATTATAAAACTAGAGGTTTCTTCTGGGGGGTATTTGATCATGAAAACTGAGAACA
The DNA here is from genome assembly GCF_949987535.1 of Balaenoptera acutorostrata. NCBI lineage: Eukaryota > Metazoa > Chordata > Mammalia > Artiodactyla > Balaenopteridae > Balaenoptera > Balaenoptera acutorostrata. The sequence continues at coordinate 194,977,146 of NC_080064.1, read as the reverse complement.
CAAATACGATGAAGTGGAAAACACTGTTCATCATTATTGATTGTCACCTTCATGGAATTGCAGCAGGTATTTTTATTTTGCCTCTATATCCAGTGCAATATGCTAACTTTCTAATTAAAATAAATGGAGTCAGAAGTGTGAGACGTAGAGGAGGACTTGCTTGAGGGGTTAAGGTAAGCAGAATAATGTCCCTTCCCAAAGATGTCTACATCTTAATTCCTGCAGCCCATGAATACCTTACTTTACATGGCAAAAGAGTCTCTGCAGATGTGATTATATTAAGGATGTTGACATGAGATGATTATCCAGGTGGGCCCAATGGAATCCCATGGGTCCCTATAAGAAGAAGGAGGAGGTCATCAGCACTGAAGATGTCTTGCTACTGACTTTGAACATGGAGAAAGGAATTCATCCATTCAATGAGCCAAAGAATGCAGGTGACCTCTAGAAGCTGGGAAAATCAAGGAAACAGATTGTCCCCCGGGGCCTTCAGAAGAAGTGGAGCCTGTTGACACCTTGATTTTAGCCCAGTAAGATGTACTGTGGCCTTCTGACCTCCAGAATCATAAAGTAATACATTTGTGTTGCTTTATGATATTGTTCTGGGAGAAATTTGTTACAACAGTAGGAAACTTTTCAGTAATATAGGGTTTATGTTTGATTTGAATTTTGAGTTCAGTGGAAAGATCGGGGAGGATATGTATTCCCATTTAAGGGAACAATAAACACTAAAGCATGAAGGCTGGAAGGAGAATGATGAGTTGACCTGGATGAAATGAAGATACATGTGAGAAAGTGATGCATGTGTGCAGGCGGGGAGGTTAGGTGATACAGGTGCCCATATCCCCAAATAAATTTATCTGCCTTTTTAAGGAATTTGAACAATAAGGAACCATGGGGAATGACTTAATTGGATTTGCATTGGGGAAGATTTAAAAAATTGCCCTCTTCTTTGGAGAAATGTCTATTTAGGTCTTCTGCCCATTTTTGGATTGGGTTGTTTGTTTTTTTGTTATTGAGCTGCATGAGCTGCTTGTAAATCTTGGAGATTAATCCTTTGTCAGTTGCTTCACTAGCAAATATTTTCTCCCATTCTGAGGGTTGTCTTTTGGTCTTGTTTATGGTTTCCTTTGCTGTGCAAAAGCTTTTAAGTTTCATTAGGTCCCATTTGTTTATTTGTGTTTTTATTTCCATTTCTCTAGGAGCTGGGTCAAAAAGGATCTTGCTGCGATTTATGTCATAGAGTTTTCTGCCTATGTTTTCCTCTAAGAGTTTTATAGTGTCTGGCTTTACACTTAGGTCTTTAATCCATTTTGAGTTTATTTTTGTGTATGGTGTCAGGGAGTGTTCACAAGAAGCAGAGTGGGATTGAAAAGCAATGATACCAGTTAAAAACCAAGGAACGTAATACCTAATAGGAAGAGTATATAGTGTGGGCAATCTGTTCAGGAACACCTTGATGGAAAAGGGTGATGGTTAAGCACCAAAGGATAACTTCTAGTTCTGATTTGCATCTATAGCAACTGAGAAGACCCAGCAGGATCAGAGGAACAACTCTGGTCCAAGGGGTCCCACCCCACTCCCCTCTTCCAAAGAGGACCCACAGTAAAGTATTCCATAAACTGGAGACTTCACTTTGCAAAATCAGTCCTAAAAGTACCATTAACTACTACGGTTCTGGAAAACTGTACTATTTGTGATTAGAATTCATGAACATCTGCAGGTGAAATTTTAATTTTCTATTTATCTTAAACTTTTAACTTTTTGACTTGCATAGGAGGTTAATTCTCTCCATTTTTACACTAACGTATAAATTAGGGGGGAGAGATAAATTAGGAGCTTGGGATGAACACAAACACACTACTATATATAAAATAGATAACCAACAAGGGCCTACTGTATAGCACAGGGAGCTCTACTCAATATTTTGTGATAATCTATAAGGGAAAAGAATCTGAAAATATATGTATATATACATCACTTTGCTGTACACCTGAAACTAACACAACATTGTAAATCAACTATACTTCAATTTTTAAAAAGGCAAAATAAATAAACAACTAAAATATGGGGCCTTCTCAAATAACGTGAGGTCAATTATAAAGAAAAAAATAAATAAGCAAGACATCATTTTGACAAGTTTTTAAGTGCTGATTAGACAACACCCACCACCACCCCAAACCTCCCCAGGAAAGCTTTCTGTTTTATGTATGCCCCTATGCATAATAACCGGAAGTCATTTATTCTCACTATGTAAGAGAGTTTGAATCTTCAACAGATTCCCTTTTGTTGAAGAAATTCACAAGAACACGAGACACTAACACATGCCTTTTAGTCATTCTTTGTTAAAAAAAGGAATTTCCAAATATCTTACCCACCTTTTGTTTTTTCTTCACCTGAAACCCAAACCCTTATTTTGAGCCTTTTGCTGATTTCCCAAAATGTTCTGGCATTAGAGTAAACACATGTTCAAGTCTCCTCTCAGGACGCAGCCCATGTGTCAACGTATTTGTGACAATCTGGGTGAATCCTTTACCAGCATTTTGAAAATTACTTATCAAATGTAACATATTATCTAAATATTCCAACCTTCTCTCTTGTCTATTTAACTCATTAACCTTTCTTTTCACTCTTAATGGAAGTGAAGAGAAGCAATTTATTAGTTCTGACATGCCTATCAGACTTATAAAGAAGGTATCAGTGGAAACAGTGTTTAATATATTGAAAAAATACATATCTTTCTACTACAGATCTCTGTGAACCATTAATAAAGTTAATCCTCTCAGCATACGTTATTTACTGAAAGAAGTCACCATTTTGCATAGGCATAATGCCAGAACTATAATAAAATGAATTAAGACTTATTATGATGATTTTAACCCCATGATAAAATGATTAGGCAGCACAGAAAATTGAAATTGAAAACATGTGGAGACCATCCTTCTGGTCTCTGGATTAATTTCAAATGTTCCGGGAGTATTAATCAGCTGGTTGCCCTACTTTCTATACTCCTATTAGACTCCTATTAGATGTGTTAAGATAAACAAACACATTCCCCCAGGCAGCAAGAACAGGTTTGGTTCAGTCCTCCACTTAGAGGATACCTAGACCTGAAAAGAGCAGAGATATGCTTGGATTTGAAATAGAAGAGCTTTCTGTGTGGTTTTCATGTACGGGAACAGCTGGAGTAGGCACTGAATTAAGTCTGTGTATGATGCGGATACATAGATGATAGATCGATAGATCGATCGATAGATGATGAATGATAGATGATAGAGATAGATAACAGATAGATGATAGAGATAGATAGATAAATGATAGGTGATAAATGATAGATAATAGATAAATAGATGAAAAATGACAGAGATAGATAGATAGATGGATGATAAATGACAGATGATAGATAGATAATAAATGATAGATGATAGACAGAGATAGACAGATGATAGGTAACAGATAGATAGATGATAGATAATAGATAAATAGATAGATGAAAAATGACAGAGATAGATAAGTAGATAGATGGATGATAAATGACAGATGATAGATAGATAATAAATGATAGATGATAGAGATAGACAGATGATAGATAATAGATAGATAGATAGATAGATAAATAGATAAATAGATTGATAGATAGATAGATAGATAGATAGGTAGGTAGATAGATAGATAGATAGATAGATAGATAGATAGATAGATAGAGAATCTGCCAAGGCAGAGTATGTGCTCTGAGTGAATAAGGACAGGAGAACCCAGAAGGAATTTTGGAAGAAAGAATGAGGGAAGGTTGAGGCCACCCACTTCACTGTGAAGAGAGATACAACCTTGAAACTATTATGGCCCACCTTACTCTCCGGTCTGTATTATTACTCTTTGTCATCTTCTATTTTTCCTTCTCACAAGACGATGATCTCTTAAGATAATATATAAGAAGTTCTGTTTTAAAATCTAACATATCTACATCTGAGTCCTGGCCTCACCTCTTGTCAGGTCAGCAGCTTTCACTAGATGATCCAGTATCTTTCAATTTTAGTTTTCTCACCTGTGAAACAGGAATAATACCCTTCTCAAGGGTCGCTGTGAGGCAAAATTAGAGAACATGTTAAAAAGAGAGATTTGGGCTCAAATCCCCCATTCAGCTTCAGCCTGGGCTTTCGAAGGACTTAATCAGAGGACTGTTATTTGAGGCAGGGCTGTGCTTGCCTGTGGTCAGGGGTCGTGAGAACACAGAGGCCGCCCCACACCTGACAGGCATCTCCACCTTAGTCACACCGCGAGGCACGCCTTAAGATGTGTTATTAATACCCAGATACTCTCCTTCAAATATAGACCTATAAAGAATTTTGAATGAAAAAATATTTTTATGCATTTTATATATTGAAATTCTATTGATCAATAGAACTGTAAATATGTACTTATTATGATTAGTAAAATGATCTAAACATTAATAATGATGGTTAAACTTATTAATTTTATGTACAAGAGCATTTAAGAACTTTTGGTCGATTTAATAAATAGAGACAGTTAATACAAATCTTAGGACATTTGATAGTAAGTAACTTTTAAAAAAGAATTATATCCTTTAAGCCAAAAATATAAAAATTTAAAAATAATGATGCAAAGCAGAATTATAGAAAGCAGATTATACTCGATTCTAAATATGGTAGAATTGCTAGGTGTAATAGCATTCACAATATAAAGCAAAATAAAGCAAAAAGCTTTCAAGAACCCTGTTTAATTTTTTAAAAAAATCAATTCAGGCCCTGACTCTTTTAAAGAAAGAAAATACTATTTGGGAATTGTATACATCTCATAAGGATGAAGTAAAAGCTGAATGCATGTTTTGCTATTACAAAACTTCATAAGGAGAAAAAAAATTTCCAAAATGACATAACATCTATGATAAATAATCTTTACTGAAATGTAATACAGGATATAGAGAATATGAAGTAATAGTAAAAGCATTAAAGATAAATTAGGTACTTCCCAATATGTTGCTCTTTTACCAAGTTCAGTTGAAATGAGCATCTTTTTAGTTTCACGAACAAGAGGAACAATCTATTAGCATATTGTTGAGAAATTATCTTCCCCAATAATATCAAACTTCAAAAACTGAATCCTTAAATTTCTTAATAAAATATTATTTTTGGATAAAAATCTATATTTATTTTTTGACTCCCTCATAAGCTGATATTTACTTTACTCAGCTGTGGTTAATGATTCATTTTCACACTTATCCATTCATCATTTGCCTTCAAAGCCTATTCAGAACATGTCACAGTTAAGTTTGCCCAGAGAAAGTCCCTAAAGCAAGGATTTGAATGTGGGCAGTGTTTGAGAGGTTATCCCTGAAAACATGCGGAGCAGAGTTGGGGAGTGAGAGCATTTTAGGTTTCATCCCAGAAGCAGTCAGAAGCTATTATATAGAGAAGTGGTGAAATTAGATTTGCATTTAAACAATCAACCAAAAACGACTACCTAAGGGAGAATGAATTTGTAGAAATCAAAACTCAGTATGAGAACTGTTAACGGGTAGGTATTACTATAATCCGTGCTAGAGGTCATGTACAGGAGTCTGTGTATATCTTGCAAGGATGAATTAAAAGCATAATGTGTGCTTTGCTTTTTAAAATATTTTCTAAAGAGGAGAAAGTTACAAAATTGTATCACATCTATGATACATAATCTTTTATGGAAACATAACAGAATATAGAGAATATAAAAGAAATGGTGAAAGGTGGGATTAAGGCTCTAGAGAGCAAGAGAGGTTGACAGGTTAGAGGATTTAGAGGTTGGATGTGGAAGGGACAGGAGCAGAATGGCATCCGTGCATCTGGCATAAACACCACCTCTGGGGAGGTGGCGACCAGCCCGTTGATTGTAGACCTATGAGTGGGTTATCAGACAAGACCAGCCCAGAGAAATGACTTCTGAATTAAATACGTGCTTGCTACTTAAGCCATTAAGCTTGGGATATTATTGTAGCTTATTGTGTCAATAAATAATTTATACAGAAATTGATACCTAGAAAGAATAATGTCATAAAAAAACTTAAAACATATGGCATTGGCTTTAGAACCAGGTGGCAGGAAGAAGCTGACAGAATGGCAAGAAAATTGTTAGCAAAGGCTGAAAAAAATGATTTTAAAAAAAGTATTAAGGCTGGAAAAGAGGAGACTCAGGCTACGTAGTAGCAGAAAAATACTGTGTTCACTTGGAAATTGAAAACGAAGGACTAGTGAACTTTTGGATTTGGTTAAGAAGACCTTCAGTGAGAATATTGAAAGTGTCAGCAAGTTGCTTCTAGCTGTGCGTGATAACATATAGAAATAGATGGGCTAAAGAAAGAACTGAGCAATTTGTAAGAAGAATTTAGAGGAAATATCGAAGAGAAAAGCCTTGTTGGGTTAGAAAATAAAACTGTTTTTTTATCCCTAGCCTCTCTTGCCAGCAAAACATTCGTAAAATACAGCTTGAGGAGATCAAGTAAAGTGGGTGCTTATACAATCTTTTATGATGTTTCTATGCTCTGTGCTATGATGCATTCCCGTTCACAGAGGGCTTTCTAACCGCTAGAAAAAAAGAACTTCTTGAAATCTTAAGGGATTCTAGAAATCCCACAAGAATTTGATATGCCCTAAATAGTTGTAATTAAATCTAGAGAAAGGCTTGTCTCTTGAATTGTAGGTATAGTCTTCACCGTTAGAACTGAATGGAATCAGATTCACAGAAAACCTAAAAAGTTCTTAAAGGAGTTATGTAAGCAAAAGTGATGCAAGACTAAAAATGAAATTATTCGGAAATCAAAAAGGCAATAAAGAACTGGGAAAGTTCCTCGAAGGCCATATTTTTCAGTGGAAATACTCCCCACTGCCAGAGCAGGGAATCTGGGAATATTTGTTCAACAGGATTTTGAAATGCTATGGAACAATGACTGCTATGTCTCATTTCTTACCTTTTCAAATGAGAATGATTATTAAGCGAACCATACTCCTTTTCCACCCTTGTATGTTTGGGGGATGTGAAACAGATATCTTGTCTTTTTGGTCCTTAAATCTCTGAATCGAGAGGAGCTACATCAGGACCTGATGTAGAACCCAAGATACTGAATTTTGATCCTCGGGCTGTAATTGGATAACACTTTGAGGATATGTAAGGAGGTGAAGAAATTTTGTAGGTGGAAGGAATATGAATGGCTATGGCAGAAGATATAGACTATTGCATATTGGTGATGAAATGCCCACATTTCTTCACCCTGCCCTCTATTCAGGCCCTCTGCAATGCAATTTTGCAGTAACTCCCACCAAAAGCCATGTGAATCTGGGATGGCCTTGTAACTTCCATCGATCTACATGTCTAACTTTATGTCAGTGCTACACCATCTTGATTGCTGTTGCTTTGTAGTAAGTTTTGAAATCGGGAGTGTGAGTCTACCCATTTTGTTCTTTTTCAAGATTGTTTTAAATATCCAGTATTGAGTTAAAAATGGAATCAGAATCTAGTCAAAGGTATGTCCTTAGCATTGGACAAAAGTAGTGTTTGGTACTTTCCCTGTAAATAGGAAAGTGCTCAGCACAGGACCAATTATATAACATGTGTATAATAAATGTGCATTCCCATTTAAGTATACTTTCTTTTCACACACAAGATAATATTCTATAGCCTAAGATAGATTTTGGCAGCTCTTAGATATTTTCTGTGTACAGATTACAGATAGCAGGATTTTCTATCTTCCAATGCGGTCTAGAGACATCCCCTCTAATGAAAGATTTGAGATCACAAAGTTAAAACATGGGAATCTTGTCACAACATGGTGGAGACTTAAATCCTCGGTCTAGATGTGTGGTACCCCACGGGATAGCCCAGGGCCAGATAGCCACGGTGCCGAACGAGCGAGAGATGATGATATCTGACAAGCTGGCTTGCTTTCCTTGTCGATATGGAGCTCCCGAAAGAGCTGTCAGGCATTTTGTGCCCGGTGAACTGTAGAGCAGCCTGTACTTCTCTGACTGTGTTTTCCCAGCCTGGGATGTGGGGAAAAAACAGACACATAAACCCCTGGAAACTCTACTGAGTGGCCTGAAACACTGAATTTCATTGTAGACTCATTTCTGAATATTGGTCAGATTTCTTAGAGAAAGCAACAGCCACTCAAATCAATTAACTCTGTCTGTCAAGGGTTTTTCTTGTTCTTTAGATTCCTCCTGTCACCCCCCTCTTACTGGGTCAATATCCCTTTCTTGCATTTTCTCCTCTTTCTTTGAGGTTTACTTATCCTGAGTGCATCTTTCACTGGACTTTGTCATGTTCTTTCTCTAGACCCTTATTACCACAAATCCCCTGGCCCTCTATTTTTCCTTCCCACCCTTGCCATACCCTCATCTAATCATCTTTTTACAAAGCCTTCCTGAAAAGAGATATTTATAATGAAACCCGAGGAAGATGGTGACAATTTCAGACAATCCTAACACACCAAATACAATTTTAAGTGGCTTATTACTTTCCAGGCATTCTGTGAGCTGCTGGAGGCCCATTCGTGGAAACGATGGATACCTCCCTTTCCACATGATTAAACAAATGCTTATGGGTGTGTAATAAATGCTATGGAAGAGCATACGGTTCTATTGGGTGAAGCATTTGGCCAGAGATACCTAGAGGAAATTGAGACCTGAAGGACAAATAAGGGGAGGTCAAAGGAAGAAATGTCCCAGGCAAAGAAAATAATGTTTGGAAGCCCGGGAGTGGCAGAGCCTGTTTTAAGATCCTAAAGGAATCCAGTACAGCTGGAGCTTAGGAGAGAAAGGAAGATAAAGATGTGTGTAGAGAAAGAGGTACCTGGAGACCGTTTGTAGGACTTGGCCCCAATGTCTAGAGGAAGATTGATGGTTTAATAGAAGGCCGACTTGACAGGAGCTGTATTTGCAAAAGATGAGTCTGTGGGTTGGGAATGTATTGGAAGGGGTCAAAATGTGGTATGTGCACCACCATCTGTAAAATAGATAGCTGGTGGGAACCTGCTGTATAACACAGGGAGCTCAGCTCGGTGCCCTGTGATGACCTAGATGGGTGGGATGGGGAAGGACTGGGAGGGAGACCCAAGAGGGAGGGGATATATGTATACGTATAGCTCATTCACTTCGCTGTACAGCAGAAACTAACATAACATTGTAAAGCAATTTTACCCCAACAAAAACAAAACAAAACAAAAATATGTGGTGTGGTGAGGAGGTTATTTCCTGAGTCTAGAGGAGAAATTGTGGTGATGTATCCGTGTCATGCAAGTGAGGATAAAGAAAAAGGAGTAGATTGTTTAGCTCCCTCAGAGATAGAAATTGCAAATATAGGGGTTGTCGGAGGAGAAAGTGTCGGGGTTGTGAGAGAAAAACACACGATTCTAACCTGAGAAAGGAGAGATATATAAAATTTAGATATGCCTTGCTGTGGAGATTCCAGAATGTCAGAGGGTATGCTTATTATCAAAGGCGGGCGGGGTCATAAACAGCTTGGGGTTTGTGAGATGCCACGACTGGAATAATACTTTACAAAGGAAAGCACGCACTTTATAACATTCCTAAATATTAAAATCTGTTGAGTTTTAGCTTTAGCTAACTTTTAAATATTTTTATCTGCCTTGCCTCATCTTATACTGGACTTCAATAAAACGGATTTTTCATTTGGGCATAAAACTCAGCCTGCGTTACTTGTAACATTTGAACATGTATCCTCACAAGGCACAGACCAAGCAAGGAGACGGTGTGAGCCCGTGTCCTTGCAGAGAATCAGAAGGTTGGTGACTGAGGCAGCCTCTGAAAAATACATTAATTCCAATTTTTACCTCCATTGGGACCTTGAAAGAGAAGGCAATGGGACCCAGGATGAGACAGATCAGTTCTTTTCTCTGACAGAGTTTGAAAGTCCTGGCCATGGATTCAATAAACCTGTCACGGTGATGCTTATAAAATTTTTTTTTTTTTTTAATTCCAGCCCAAACCTCTCCTCTGAGCTTCAGTCTCATCTATCCAACTGCCTACTTGACCCACTTCTACGTCTAAGGGAGAGCTTAACTTAACATGCTCCTGTCTGAACTCTGGATTTCTTCCCTCAAATTCTGCAGCTTCTTTTCTTGCAATCTCCTTACCTCTCAGTTAATGGTACCACTATGGCCCAGCTTCTCTCCTCCCCTTACACATCTAATCTTCCCCTTCTTTTCTTTTCTTTTTTCTTTTTCGGTTTCCATATATAAGGGAGACCATATGGTATTTGTCTTTCTCTGACTTATTTCACTTACTCTCAAGGTCCATCTGTATTGTCACAAATTACAAGATTTCATTCTTTTTATGGCTGGGTAATATTCCATTATACATATATATATATATACTGTATCTTTAGCCATTCATCCGTTGATGGATACTTAGGCTGTTTCCATGTCTTGGCTATTGTAAATAAAGCTGCAATGAACATAGGAGTGCACCAATTTACTTTCCTACCAGCAGTGCACAAGGGTTTCCTTTTCTCCACATCCTCACCAACACTTGTTATTTGTAGTCTTTTTGATAATAGCCATTCTAAAAGGTGTGAGGTGATGTCTCTTTGTGGTTTTGATTTGCATTTTTTGATGATTCATGATGTTGGACATCCTTCATGTACCTTTGTCCATCTCTACATCTTCTTTGTAAAAATGCCTGTTCAGATCTTCTGCCATTTTTTTAATTGAATTGTTTGGGGGGTTTTTTGCTATTGAGTTGTGCAAGTTCTTCATAAATTTTGGATATTAACCCCTTATCAGATATTTATAATAATTTTTTCCCATTCAGTGGCTTGCCTTTTCATTTTGTTGATGGCTTAATTTGCTGTGCAGAAGCTTTTTAGTTTGATATAGTCCCACTTGTTTATTTTTGCTTTTGTTGCTTTTGCTTTGGATGTCAGATTTTAAAAATCATTGCTAAGATCTATGTCAAGGGGCTTACTGCCTATGTTTTCTTCCAGGGGGTTTATGGCTTCAAGTCTTACATCCGAGTCTTTAATTCATTTTGAATTAACTTTTTTGTATGGTGTAAGATTCAGTTTTATTCTTTTGAATGTGGCTGTTCAATTTCCTAATACCATTTATTAAACAGACTGTCATTTCCCCACTGTATAGTCTTGGCTCCTTTGTGGTACGTTAATTGACATATATGCTTGGATTATTTCTGGGTTCTCTATTCTGTTCCATTAGTTTGTGTGCCCATTTTCATACCAATACCATACTGTTTTGATTCCTGTACCTTTGTAGTATAGTCTAAAATCACAGCGTTTGATACCTCTAGCATCGTTTTTCTTTTTCTCAAGACTGTTTTGGCTATTCAGGGTCTTTTGCAGTTCCATATAGATTTTAGGATTGTTTGTTCTGTTTCTGTGAAAAGTACCATTGGAACCCTGATAGGTATTTCATTGAATCTGTAGACTGCTTTGCATAGTGTAGACATTTTAACAATATTAATTCTTCCAATCCATGAGAATGGAATATTTTTACATTTAGTTGTGTATTATTCAATGTCTTTCATTAATATCTATGGTTTTCAATGTACGGGTTTTTCCACCACCTTGGTCAAATGTATTCCTAAATATCTTATTCTTTTGATGCAATTATGAATGAATTTGTTCTCTTCATTTTTCTTTCCTATTTTATTTCATTTTTTCTTTCTAATAGTCCATTACTAGTATTAAAAAAATGCAACAGATTTTTGTGTATTGATTTTGTATCCTGTAACTTTACTGAATTCATTTATTAGTTCTAACAGTTTTTTGATAGAGTCTTTGGGGTTTTCTATATGTAGTAGCTTCTGCAAATAATGACAGTTTTACTTCTTTCTTTCCATTTTGGATGATTTTATTTCTTTTTCTTGCTTAATTGCTGTAGCTAGGACTTCCAAAACTATGTTGAAGAAAAGTGGTGAGTGGACATTCTTGTCTTGTTCCTGATCTTAGAGGAAACACTTTCACTGAGTATGATACTAGCTGTGGGATTGTTATATATGGTCTTTATTATGTAGACATATATTCCCTCTACACCCCCTTTGTTGAAAGTTTGTATCATTAATGGGTGTGGAATTTTGTTAGATACTTTTTCTGCATCTATTGTGATGATCATATATATTTTATTCTTCACTTTGTTAATGCAGTGTATCACACTGATTGATTTGTGGAGGCTGAACCATCCTTGCATCCCTGGAATAAATCCCAGTTAATCATGATGTATGATCCTTTTAATGTATTGTTGAATTTGTCTTGCTAATATTTTGTTGAGAATTTTTACATCTATGTTCATCAGGGATATTAGCCTATAATTTTCTTTTTATGGCATCCTCATCTGGTTTTGGTATCAGGGTAATGCTAACCATGTAAAATGTGTTTGGAAGAGTTCCCCCTCCTTCTATTTTTTGGAAGAATTTGAGAAGGATTTGGTATTAATTTTTTTGAATTTTTGGTAGAATCCATCAGTGAAGCCATTTGGTCCTGGACTTTTGTTTGTTGGGAGGTTTTTGATCTCATGTTTTGATTCTCTGGAAGAAGACACAAAATTTAAGGGCAGCCCCATGTTATTTTATGAAGAATGAGGGAGAGGAGAAGGGTTGAAAAATAATGGTACCAACACATTTATTGTAACAATCAAAGGGAGAGGTTTAGTTTTCCCAACTGCAATGAAACTAGAATATGGCCCTTTGCTGTGCATTTGTGCTGCCTCTTTTTCTTTTGTGGTAGAAAAATAACTGTATGGGGAGATTCATATGTTCATGAGCCCCACTTGACTTGTTCTGATGAAACACTACTGTTTGATCCAACAAGGGTAAGTGGCCAATAGTGCATGCATTCCTGCCTTTTCCGTGTTTCCTCTCAGTTCTTAGAAACAGACTGAGAAGTTATCATTTTGTTCCCCAAATGCTTCATTCTTGTTTTCCTGCTGTCTGTTATATCTATGAGTCATTTTCCAAATGTTTAAAAGAGAAGAATGAATATTGTGTCAGATCTCCTTGTAGCATCTTGAAATTCCTTGGGGATTCTGAATCTTCTCATGGAAATGGCCCTGGACCAGGAGCCTTGATATTAGCTTTCTAGTTCACTTTGTCACTCTCTCGCTGCATGAATTTGGACAAAGACAATGTGTGTCTCTGGACTTCAAATTACAGGCCTATGTGCAATGAGAACATTGGATTAGATTACCTCTAATCATGTTTTCATGATTTATTTTGTATGTTTGTGGGGACACCTGTTTAAGTTAGATATGCTCGGGGTTTATAAAGGTAGCAACACAGTGGTTATCACTCCTGAGCTGTTCACAGAAAGAAATTGAGAGGCACAGAGAGAAGGGGAAAAGGAGAAACAGGGCAGACACTAGACTTTAGACCACGTGACTCATTTTAGTATCTCAACTGTATTTTGGCCAAATAAGAAACTTTATTTAGGATGCTGTATCAATCAGCTTAAGCTAGATTATGCTGCAGTAATAAGTGTCCCCCAAAGTATCAGTGGCATACAACAACAACAACAAAAGTTGTTTTAAATTTAAATTACATCTCCAGCATGGATTGGTTTTGGCTCTGTTTCCAATTTTCTTCATTCCTGGGCCCAGGTTTAAGGAACAGCATCTCCCAACGATGGGCCATTCTTAAGTCAAAAGCAAAGAACAATGGTAAAACCACACAAGGGCCCTTAAAACTGCTACTGAGAAGCATCACACTTCCCTGTCACTCCCATTTTATTGGCCAAAGCAAAGTACACAGCCAAGTCTGAATTCAGTGGAGAAAGCAGTATGACCATCTTACAAGGAGAGAAGCAAACAATTAGGGACAAAAATGCAATCAACTGCAGGCACGTTTGTATGAAAACTGAACAAAATGTGGTGGTCCTACAGGAAAGTAAGAACCTCTGACTGCTGACATACTAGATAAAAGTTGAATCATGGCCTATATAACCATCATTACAGATTGAGTTTCTTTATACAGAGTAAACAATGTAGTATTAAATGTCTTTCTAGTACAGCTATCTTACAAACTCTGGCTTATTTATACACTAATCAAAGCAGCAAAACAACCACATTTTGTTCACTGGATTGTCCTTAAGTGTTCAACACCCTGCCAAGCCTGATCCTCATTTCATTCAGTCTTATCTATGTTTCCTATTTAGATTATGTCTACAATTTTTAAAAGTCAGAGTTTCATAGCTTTTTTTTTTTTTGAATTTTTGAATTTTATTTTATTTATTTTTTTATACAGCAGGTTCTTATTGGTCATCCATTTTAAACATATTAGTGTATATATGTCAATCCCAATCTCCCAATTCATCACACCACCACCACCCCTCCCCGCTTTCCCCCCTTGGTGTCCATATGTTTGTTCTCTACATCTGTGTCTCTATTTCTGCCCTGCAAACCAGTTCATCTGTACCATTTTTCTAGGTTCCACATATATGCCTTAATATATGATATTTGTTTTTCTCTTTCTGACTTACTTCACTCTGTATGACAGGCTCTAGATCCATCCATGTCTCTACAAATGACTCAGTTTCGTTCCTTTTTATGTCTGAGTAATATTCCATTGTATAGATGTACCACATCTTCTTTACCCATTCATCTGTTGATGGGCATTTAGGTTGCTTCCATGACCTGGCTATTGTAAATAGCCCTGCAATTAACAATGGGGTGCATGTGTCTTTTTGAATTATGGTTTTCTCTGGGTAGATGCCCAGTAGTGGGATTGCTGGGTCATATGGTAATTCTATTTTTAGTTTTTTTAAGGAACCTCTATACTGTTCTCCATAGTGGCTGTATCAATTTACATTCCCACCAACAGTGCAAGAGGGTTCCCATTTCTCCACACCCTCTCCAGCATTTGTTGCTTGTAGATTTTCTGATGATGCCCATTCATAGCTTTTAAAATGTTTATAAAGCTCTATATTTGTTCAATAAATGTGCATGAAATATGCTTTGCCTTCCTACAAAGCAATAATAAATCAGCTGCCATAGGAAGGCTAACACTTCTGCAAATGGGAGAATGTGTAACTTTTTTTGCATGTCATTATTTTATTGTTTTTCAACATTTAAGTTTCTTGGGCATGAATATCACACCTATAATACTTAAAAGATTAAAATAATTTAGGGCCTTCTAAGACTTACGTTATTTAGTTGAATAACAAGAAAAAAATTGGCCTAAAGGAAAATAAACTTAGTTTTTCTACATATTAAAATCCAACCAATAATGGCCTTTCAATGTTTGTTGTTTTGTTTTGTTTTATAAGCAGGAAGAAACTTTTACATAAACACACTCACATGCATGCCAGAAAACATTCTTAGTAGGGCTCTTTAATATTGTTTTATTTATATATACAAAGTCTAAATCTATTTAATCCATATTAAACTATAATACCCTTTAATTAGGCAAATAAAAATTGGGACCAATCAGAAAGTAACCATTTCTACAGAGCAATTCTCTAGACAAGGCAGGATTGGAGACCACCATTAGATAGTTTTGCTCCTTCCTTTCTGTCACCTGATATTTAAAAAGCCCAATTAAGAAGACTTCTTGGGGTGTACATGCCCCATTGCACCAAACTTTCTGCTGATTATATGATTATATCACTATCTTTTCTTTCCTGCTTCATTTTTCATCCTCTTTACACATCAGCCCCTCCTGCAGATATATTTAAAAAAAATTATCAGCAGACAAAATATATCTCACCCTTTTCCTAATTTGCTCATCTTCTTTCCATTTACCATGTTTTTGGTGTTTGAAGTAGGCTGTGCATGAGGCCAAGGTCAGAGACTGACTCATTGGAAGACTTCTTCCAGTCAAACATTTCCAACTGTTACTTCTAACAACTCTATTACATGCCGACTTTACTGTGTTGTGATTTTACATTCAACTTCCACATACTGATTTGTCACTTGCTGCTATTTTCAGCTGCATGATCTTGGGCCAGTTATTTAAATGCCTGAGTCCCAGCTCTCCTATTTGTATAATGAGGAAAATACAAGCGTCTACCTATTTGTGTCATTATGAAAATAAAATAAACACTTGCTAATAAAGCACTCGACACAGTAAGTGCTTGATAAACGTTAACTATTACCATGGAGATGAATACATGTAAAAAATCTCGAGCTTTGGAATTTGACACCTCCGTTAATGCAGGCCTTTCCATCATTGCTTTTGAAAATAAAAATATTTCCAATAATCCAGTAAATGTATTTAACAAGTTTATTTACCAAGCACTTTTGCTTGTGACATCTTGGTAAGTTCCACAAGGGTAGAAATCTCTTCCTGTCTCGGTCATTGTGATGAGATGTATCTTGGTAACTAATTATTGACTGACTGAAGAATAGAATGATATTAATTTATCCTGGCAGGAATGGGGATATATTCTGAGTCTTGTGAAGGAATGGGAATATATTCAACCAGTTGTATTAGTTTGGTAGGGCTGTTTAACAAAGTACACAGACGGGTGGCTTAAACAGCAGAAATTTATTTTCTCTCAATTCTGAAGGCTAAACATCCAAGATCAAGGTGTCGGCAGGGGTGGTTTCTTCTGATCCTCTCTTGCTAGCTTGTGCATGGCCGCCTTCTCCCTCTGTCTTCACGTGGTCTTTCTTCTGTGTGTGCCTGTGTCCTCATCTCCTCTTCTTATAAGGACACCAGGGACTTCCCTGGTCCAGTGGTTAAGATTTTGCCTTCCATTGCAGGGGGTGTGGGTTCGATCCCAGGTCGGGGAGCTAAGATCCCACACGCCTCACAGTCAAAAAACCAAAACAAGGCAGAAGCAATAGTGTAACAAATTCAATAAAGACTTAAAAAAAAAAAAAAAAGGACACCAGTTATATTGGAGTAGGGTCCACCTTACAAAAACCTCATTTTAAATAGTCTCACCTCTTAAAAGGCTCTATATCCAAACACAGTCACATTTTGAGGTACTGGGGGATGAGGACTTCAGCATATGAATTTGGGGATCACTATTCAGCCCCTAATACCAGTCTCCCATGTTAGAGTCACACATAGAACCAGACCTCTTTAGTTTCTCTTCATTTCTCTTCCAGCCGAATGTGCTTTATCCTTGTAGCAGGGGGCCTGGGTGGGCAAATATTCAGCAAAACAAGGCATGGGGATAAAGATGAAAAAATCTAAGTCAAAATAAAGAAATAGAGGAGGAAAAAATAATAGAAAAATTATAAACGAAGTAAGAGAAGAAAGGAGAAAGGAAGAAAAGACTGCCTAGAAAAGTAATTTATCCTGTGTCTTGAGTGTTTTGTTAAGGCTAACTCCATGCAACATAAAAGAGAAGGTTATTACAATCAGCAATCTAAGAATCAAGGGAAAAGCTAACTCTGGCCATAACCTTTTCACCATCTTTTTCCGTGATTCTTTCAAAACCTCACTTGTTACTTTTGAATCACATTTAAATCATTTTTTTCATTATGCAGATCTTAGTCTGAAAGCACTGATGAACATTTTTTTTTTAAATTTATATACAGCAAACCATCAAGAAGCAAACAAAACCAAAGGTAATTAGGAGGGTTTTTATTAACTGCCCTAGAACTGGCTCTATTTGTGTCGGCCAGCAGCCTGTCCTAACAACCACAACTGCGGTGTCCAAATCATACAGCTGGAAGCTTCAGACCTTGAAGGCATGTTCTACATGCTGCCTCTGCATTAATCCATGAACTTAATAAGCATCTGTCTCCCTGGTGGTGCCTCCGTGTCTAACTGAACTACTTATACCCTGTAAATTTGCAGTCTGTTTGACTTCTAGAAAACAAACCAGTCAGGCTTGCCTGATCTCATCAGTTTAATCTTAGAACATCGAAGCTACTCAACAACCCATGTATCTTTATGTAAAAAAAACCCAAAAAACGAAAAAGGAAAGAAAATTGGCACAGCAAGAGCTGTTATTAGAGACATGTGGTCCAGGTTGGGATCAGAATTTGTTCCTTCGCCTTTCTGGAGGAACATGAAAATATGAATATAACATATTAAAAACGAATGTGGCTAATGAATGACTATGTGCTGTAATCACCACGGTCATCTATAGGATGACATCGTCAGCATCTTCAGTATCAGTCAGAAAACACATTTTCTAGGGAAAATGGTTAATCATGAGAGTCATGAATCTGTCAATGTATGTAAGTGTGTTTAATGTATTAATTATGCTTGTATCTGAAAGTTTCTTAGCTCTGCTAATTTAAGTCTCAGAAGTCAGGAAACTATATTGATGCTAACCAGGGGGGCTTGATCCCAGAGGTGTTTGGGGACAAAACTGGATCTTTTCATGAGCTGCATCCTTAGCGGCTTGCACCTTCTTGGCACCAGGCAAATGGGCACTGTTGTCATAT